>NC_140490.1:74282639-74465139 GCF_964271855.1 Acomys minous
CGTGGAGCAATGAGGGGAAGAAGCCATCCATCCTGTTTGATGTCCCTTCCCCTTCCCCTGGTTTTTTTTTTTTAACCTCCTCTCTGTTTTGTAAAGTAAGTTTGGTTGTAGTGATATTCTGTCTTTCCGGTATGTGATGCTCATCACCTGGCTGTTTAGATACTGAGCTTGCTTTTATGAGGACTATACTGAAGCTATTCATTAGGAAGGTAATAATAAAAATACGTAGGTTCATATAACAAGAACTTAGGATAATGCTCTTCTGAAGAGTAAGTGGGCAAATTCTGAGATACTAAACCCTGTTTCCTGGCCCTCTGCCACCGCACATCCAGCGGTTGGTATGAAACCAGTGTAGTTGCTATCTTATGACTGAGTGGGCACAAGCTGAGGGTAAAGAGAGAAATGGCTTGGAGCAGAGCTGGTGTGGGAAGGGCATGGCAAGACAGTGCAACCTGTTTCATAGTCATTGATAGAAAACAAAAGAAAGTGAAAGGCCCTGAACAGTTTTGTTTCTCTCTGTCCTAAATTAAGATGCAAACTCAAGACTGAATGGAGACTAAAGCCCCTTATTAGGATAATGAAAAGGCCAAGGTTGTCTGCAGGTCAGGGCACTGAAAAAAAATCACAGATAAAGGTTCAGTTTGGGCCACTGGTGTTTTTCAAAAACGCCTGATCCAATGTTTTCATTCATATGTTTTCAACAGCTGAGTTGGCTTTGCTTTGGTATTGAAATACCCCCTCACTTCTGCCTCGCTCATGGGCAGCTAGCCTTTGCCTAGGTTCTAACCAGCAGCTGCATGCCGTGATAGTCTCCTGATGTTTTTGTGGCCTGGTCTCTTTCAAAAAGGAGAAACAAGAAACAGAAGAGGACCCAGGATTTAAATTATGATGTTCTTGGTGAACACAGAAGGTCTGTTATCCATTGATCACAGCTTCCTCCATTCTGATTGTGGCATGCATCTGTCTGTAGACGTTTACATCACCAACAGCGGTGGTAATGAGTGTGAGCTCCCGGGCTGGTTACAGCCTCTTCTAAGACTCCTGGATATTACATGGGATATGAGTTCCATATTAACATAACTGTTTCCAAGGGGGTTAGAAACTGTTGATTTCAAACCATCGTCAACATGATGCTTCCCATGATAGGCCCCAGAAACACCCGTCTCTACCATTGGCTTGGCTGCCCCTTTTTCACAGTTACCTAATTTCCCTGGCTAACATTTTTTCTCAAGAAACAGGACCATTTGAGATCATCACTGGGAGCGACAGTGTGAAGTCTCAGGCTCCCCTGAGTTGCCTTTGGTGTGTGCTAGGGAAGGTAGACCCTGGGCTATCTTATCTGTGTCTCTTCAGCAGAACTAGTCTGTCTTCTCTGCTTCACATTTACAGAAGAGTTAAACAGCTAAAAGAAAAGCCAGCTCAAAAGATGCCTAAGCCTTCTTCTACTCCATAGAGAAATTAGAATTTCCCCCCTTTCTTCGTATCAAAATGTCAAATCTGACAGACTATGCCAGCATCCTTACTAAGGTTTGTAAAACAGAAACATCTGTCTTTATGGAAATACTGGGAAGCAAGGCAACTTTCACCCTTCCTGCCAGCCCTCTCCCACAGGAAAGAGGCCATATCTGATTGCCTGATTGGGAAAAGTAAGTGGCCTTTCTCCCACCCCCACCCACTCCCACACCTCTGGTTGGCTCTTTTCAACCAGCTTGCTTGGCAGTCTGAAGGCAGAGCACGTCCTTCCTGTCCTCCCGCTGTGGGAACACCTACAGTTTGGGGTGGAAGCCTGGCTTGGACCTCTGGCACTGTATGTGTACCCTGATCCTGCTTCACTTGGAGGGGAGTTGACCTGTTGATCCCCGTCTCACTCCTGTCACCTGGGTTTCTGCTCCACTTCCTTGAAGTAACTAGGTATTTTCTTCCTATAGAGAGACATTGCCTTTCCTCTGATAGCCATTTCAGTACAGATGCCTGACAGACCGCAGGATGATGGTCTCCTATAAGCTGGATTAAGACCAGAGAAGGTAGGTCACAGGCACAGAAGCCTGGCAGAAATTCCCTTGTCATTTCAGTGCAGAGGTCTGCATCCAGAGGGAGACCTTAGTTACTACAGACGCTGTCCCTTGTCCCCCCCCCCCCCCGCCCCGCCATGGTGAGGGGCAGCATGCAAGTCAGTCTTTCAGTCAGTTAAACAGAGAACTTTCATATCCCCATCTGGGGCTCAGACCCTGCATCTGAGTTCCAGATACGGACCCCCAGATGCCTCCTTTCATCTCCTTTTGAGCACTGGCTTTCCCAGTGTTTGAAACGGAGGCCTGACTTCCATTTGCCACCCTGCTTCTATGAGCCCAACTAGACTTTTGTCAAGCCAGTTTTTTAATTCCTCCGTGCTCCCCAGTCAGACAAGTCTTCAAGCAAGGGTCATCTTTAGTTTCTTCCTTTCTCTCATATAAAATACTAATGTTATCATTGCCAACACAAACTTCTAATTCTCTGCCACTGTGTCCCATGATGTCTAGGTTCTTCGGTCATCTCCCCATCTTCATTCCTGTGTTAGAAAGCAGCCAAACTCATAGAAATGTAAGTGAGTGCCTGCTCTTCGTTTGCTTAAGCCCTCTTATTACTGTGTCTACACTGTTAACCAGCCAAAATGCCCTTCTTTCTGTGTCCTGTGAGACCAAACAGGCTGGGATCTGGCCTGGGTTTAGCTAGATAGCATTGTCTTATACGTTCCCTTCCTCCCTGTGCCCTGAGGAGATCTCATTTCTGTTACTGAATTTGTCTAATGCTTTCCCACCCAGGACCTTTGCTTGGGGCCACTCTTCTCCACTTCTTTGCATGGTGTAGTCCTCTTATCATTGATGATTTTATTAATATCTAGCTCTTCCCGTTGTATTTGGTCATTTCCTCTATGGTGTTTTGTATTTATAGTTCTATATTGTTTACTGCTTTAAGTCACTCAGTCCCACAGAGGTATATGCAGTTTTTTGTTTTCAGCACCAAGTAAAGGATCTTGTATTCCACTGGTATTTGCAGCTTGAATGAATCATTAACCGCACTGACTGGTGCTGCCAGCTTAGAAATTAGACGTGCTCACCAGCAGAGTGAGTACACTGGGGCAAATCACAAACCACCTATTTCTCTGGGAGATGCCCTGAACACACTCTTAGGCTTCAGCAGAGCAGAGCTGGGTGCAGCTGAGAGTTATAGACCTTTTAGCGCAAGCACAGGGGAAAACCGACGTTACCAGGCCCATCCCCATTCCTGGCTTCACTGCGAGATGGAAAAGTAACCAAAAGCCTATGAGCTAGATCCTTGTGCGACCTAGACACTAGGAGGAAAGCAAGTGATGCGAGGAAGAGTATCAGGCTTCCTGGGTATCTGGCAGAGTGGTCATCTGGAGCCATGCCTTTTAATATCTTCAGGATTGTGACTTGTGCGTCACTGCAGGCAGCACAGTGCATCTCAGAGCATTGTACACGGTGAGAACATCCCTGTGGACCAATCCTGAGGTACATTCCTGTCCCCACTGCTTCCACTGCTGTAGACACACCACAGGAATGCTCCCACCCTGGGCAGACTGCAAGTGTTCTAAAACAGCCCTCTGTGTCAGGCCATGTTTGCAGTTTACGTGCTGGAGAACAGGGAGACACACGGTAGTGATATCTCCTGCTCAGCTTCGTGAAGCTACAAAATAGAGTCCTGACTGTAAACCCAAGTAATTGGCATAAGATCTTAGCACAACATGTACACACTTGCAACTGTTCCCTGCTTCGAGTGTTCCTTTAGAAAAACACAGAATCACATCCATATCCTGAGGCAGCTGTTAAAAGCATGCTGTACAAAGACTAGGAAAATCTAAAAATATGATACTGACTACAATAAAATATTAAAAGTACAGACAATTTTGAAAATGGAAATAAGATATCTCGATTGCCCTCAGTATGAAGCATTATGAGAATTTCATTTCAGTATCCTTCTACTAAGATATTTCAGTCTGTGTTTGAGGTTAATTTATCTTTTACATATTTAATTATTTGCATATAACACATTTTTTAGTGTTATATCACTTTAAACTTATAACATTTTCTTCACATATTAATTACTCTTCCACAAGCTTTTTAGAATTATAACATTTGATTATAAACATATATGATGATTTGACTGTTTATACTACCTTTACAAATAGAATTTATTTTGATATTTAAATTATTTAAAAAGAACTTTTATGTATGCCTTTTGTAAATAATACATCCATGTGAACTGGATATGTCCCATGGAAAAGTGTATTTAAGTTCTAACCACTGATACCTATGAACATGATCTGATTTGGAAATAGTCCTTGGAGATATAGCTGAGGAGAGACAAGGTCATGGCGAGTTGGGGCTGGTCCTAAATCCAGTATTGCAGAAGAAGACACTAGAAAACAGTTGCACACAAAGAAAGGAGAAGCCTGTGTGACAATGGAACCAGGGATCGGGGTGAGGCAGCTATGAGACCAAAGATGGCCAGTGACCACCAGGTGCTCGAAAAGATCAAAGAAAAGTCCCTCCCCAGAGCCTTCCAGAAGCTGGTTCTTCTTCCTAAGGCCTTGATTTCTAAGCCCTGGTCTCCATGGCTATGGCAGACACGGTTCTGTTGTTTTAAGCCACTGGACTTGCAGAAAC
This sequence comes from Acomys minous, assembly GCF_964271855.1. NCBI lineage: Eukaryota > Metazoa > Chordata > Mammalia > Rodentia > Muridae > Acomys > Acomys minous. Next base: position 74,287,307 of record NC_140490.1, read on the forward strand.
TTGTTAGAGCAGCCTGAGAAATCTAATTTAAGAGTCACATTTCAATCTTTGAACAAATTTGAGAAACCTGTTACTTACAAAGGGGGACATCTTACTCATTTTAATCTACTGCTGTTACTAACACAATTTTAATAATTTAATTCACTTATATTTTTGTCTTTAAAGTTTTTAAATGGGTGTTTAAATTTCCATTTCATTTTTCAGAGCCATTCTTTGAAACATATTTCCTAATAGCCAGAGTTATGATTGAAATAGCCTTCCTCAAGTTGCTTATCATGAGACTGGGAGTTTAGAAAATTGTTTCCCCCTCTTTTCCATTTTAGCTTTAAAGTGTGGTGATAATATTGCATATTTACATGTGCAATGCCACTGTGATAGGTTTTACATACTGTGTATCTTCTTTGCACATGAAGAGACTGTGGCATTAAAAATACTCTGGCAAAGGTATAACTTAAGTAAGGGACCTCTGTTCTCCAGCTCTGATCACTACTGCTGTATTAGCAAGCCTTCCAAATAAATCCTGGGGCTGTGAGATCTAATCAGTATTATGTTATATGTATTATATCAACCATATCGTCTGAGGCTGAGACAATGTGACATGGTTAGTGCATGTATGATGCTCTGGCTCAAATTTGAGGGATCTTTTATCTCAAGGCCAAGACCAATTTTCAGCCATTTAAAAAGAAGTCATACAGTGGTGATTTTCAAACAGGGAGACCTAAGTATTGAGACCCTGTTGCTGTTCCCTATTCTTTATTCAGAATAAATGTGCTATTGTGGGTAATTTTTTGTTCCAAAGTGCAATAGCTTGAAATGACAAATATTTATTATCTTAGCTGTTGTGTTAGATGTCTGAATCTAGCTTGACTGGGTACTTTGAACTCAAGGTATTTAGGAAGGATGGCAAAGTATAGGGCTGCCCTTCTCTTCTGAAGGCTGTGGTATTGGGATTCTGTCAATAGGGTTCATTTTCTGACAGCATTTTTAACAGAATCTATCAATTCCTCAAAAACTCTTGGACCTGGGCATCTCTCAGTGCTTTTGTCTTGCAGCCCTCTCAGTGAGCCTGATTATAACATGGCAGTGAGGGATTCTCAGAGTGAGCGAGAGACCATGACAGAAGACAAGCAGCCCTCAAGAGTAAGTTACTCTTGAGAGTATAACTCGATTACCTCCACTACATTTGTATTTATTAGAAGGAGCTAAATACATTGAATCCAGACTCAGTAGTATACACAGAGATGATATTGCTTGGCGCTAGTAGGGAGACTGGTCAGCACAGGTTGGTTTCAGTCTTCTGCTCATAACCGTCCTTCCTTGTACATCAGCCGGTTCTTTCCCTGAGATTACTTATCCTACCTATAGATGACTCATCTTGCCTTTTACTGAGGGAACCAAATACTTCTTTGAAAATTCTTCCTGGTTTTCTGAATACTATTTCTTCTTCATTTTTCTGAAACTATTTTCTCCATTTATATTTGTATCTCATCAGCACTATTCAATAAACAAAGGAACTAGATTGGTATACTGGTAACATCCTGAAGTTGTGTGACTGTCACAGCTGCTACATGCAAGGCCGACTTGTGCATTCGGCTCCTATTTCCTAATCCACTGATGTTATAAGGCCTCTCTATCCTATCACGGATTGATCAACTTGTTTCTGTTTTGGCTTCCTATTTAGCTTGATTTTCAATACATGAAAAAATACACCATTTTCACTAGGACTGTGTCTATACCCACTTTCTAATATACTGTTTCCTTCTAATAGCTAATCTCTCCCATGCCCTGCATGTGCTACCCAGAGGTTCCCTGCTTTAGTCTGTAGATTTAAACAGAACATAGGGAGACATCAGGGGATGGATGGATGGATGTTGTTCCAGCTTCAATTTGTAATTATGGTTCATTTTCTTAAATTAAAAAGTCATACTTCACTTTTTGTACATCTGGTGGATATTTCAAATAACAAGTTGGAAATGCTTCATTGTTGACTCTTTAACAATGTCCTTTACAAAAACCAATTGTGTAAATACAATCTGTATTCTGTGGAGCAACACAGGATCTCTGTAAGCAGCTTTGATTATTTCACTTCTGCCTTAAAAAAAAACGTGATGTTCTTTGTATCAACTTAATGTGGAATATTTGATCTTCAAAATCTCACGTCTCGTTCAATCCCCAGAATGACACATGCACACACAAGATGTTCAACAATTCAACAATAACCTCATCCTGCGTCTGCATAAGCCTGCACCTTCATTCCTTATACAGCATGCCAATGCTCTGTGCTTTGATTGGTGGCATTCTCTTCATTCTTCAGTCTTTTCATCCCTATTTGTCCTGAGAGTGCTTTTTCAGCTTTTTAGACTGAACTGCAGCTTCATCTTTTCCAGGAATAGCAAACTTAATCATCCCATCGTCAAACTTCTGCTAAGCACCACACATGAGGTGATGTTAATGTCTGTATCACTTTTACTTGGCCATGGCTATGTGGAGGAAGTTTCTAACTTACACGAGTACCCCTAAAATCTGATACAATGACTGGCATATTAAAATGGTCATTGATGTAAAGAAAAATATATAAAACATTATATATAATGTTATATATATATATATATATATATATATATATATATATATATATATAATCAAAGAAAATGCATAAATGGAAGTCTACCTCTTCTCTTTAATTTAGATTTACAAGCCAAGTCCTATCTTTTTTAAAGAGTTGCTTTATTTTCAGTTCTGTGTATGCGTATGTCTGTGTATGGTATGTAGGTGTCTACAGAGACCAGAGGAGTCAGGTTCTCCTGAAGCTCCAGTTGCAGGTGGTTTTAAGCTGCTAGACCTGGATGCCGGGAGCTCAGCTTGGATCTTCTTCAAGCCTCATGGAGTTTTAACTTCTTGGCCGTCTCTCCAGCCCCTGTGTTTACTCCCACTCAAAAGTAAAAGCTCTTGTCTTGTAAAAAAAAAAAAGATAACTTCCTTCCTAATTTCATTGTCCATCATCTCCACCCTGTCTTAAAGGCCCATTAGCCTTTCTTTTGGGATCTGTGATTTAGGGCTCAGCTTGCTCTCATATGCATATTCCTGTATGTACTTAAAAAGCTGAATTCAGTAGCCCTATTTCCTTTTCTCCTTTTGTCACTTTTTAATCCATTCTTTTCAAATTGTTAAGATCACCTTTGAGTTCATTTCATGGAGCCTTACTACTGGCTCAGGCACGGAAACCATCTACTTCTGTGGGTACCTCCCTTTATAAGTGTGTAAAAAGCACATTGATCTGGTTCACTAGGTTGTTTCTTATGAAATCTACCCATCAAGTAGAAGAAAACTAGTATTTAAGCTTCCTTGATTTCTAGAATTAGTTTCTATAGAAATGTTTTAGTGGTTGCTAACAGTACTGTGAGCTCATATTTGACGCTGTAGTGAGTGTGTAGCTGCAGATAAAATAAGGAGCTTGCATTTTGATACTAGAGACCTATAGTTAAATAATAGAAGAAATTGTTTTTTTAAAGATAGTTTGAACACACAGAAGAAATCAAGAGAGTTTGTTTTACAGAATATGCTCCTCTATTTTCCCATGAGGCATCAGTACCCTACCAGCATTGAACAATATTGACCCAATTTTTCAAAGCTTGATGTTCATTAAGATGCTAATAACTTTAGCATTAGGAAGATGGATAATGCAAATTAGGCAGTGCAAAGCAGTCTTTGACTGTTGTCATTTATGAGAAGAAAAAGTCAAAGAATTCAAGCAAAAAAAAAGTGTTTCTAATTGCAATGCAGCCCACAAGCTTACACATCCTATAATGAGAACACTCCTTCTCAGCTGCCAAATCTGCTATTCAATCTGCCTGGTAGTTGATTTCACTATTACATTTTGATGTGTCCTTGACAAGCTTTAGCATACAAAAACTCAACACCTTCTCCTAAGCCCCTGGCGTACCAGAACACCATGGATAACAAAGGCTTGCCTTTGGCTTTGTCTTATTTGCGTAGCTGGAATGTTTATAAACAGCAGACTGTAAGGAGGGCGATTGCTCAGAGACATAACACTTCCCTTGTGTTACATGCTATTCAGATGTGGCTTCCAGCTTGTCCAGCTTCCTGCATGTACAAGACCTTACACTTTGAAGACTGCCCCTGGGGACTGTCAGACTGTGACCAACAACTCTCTTTTCTTTGATCAATTGGGCTTAATTGTTCTAACATTTTGGGTCCATGTCCTGTGGTTCATCGTCCTTAAATGTCATCTGATCTCTCTGGATAGTTCCATTCACTCTTTGCTCTTACTTTTTGTAACAAGTTTACTCCTGTTCCCATACCCAAGAGGAGAAAGTTCCTTAAATTAGGGAGCATTCGACATTACTGTCAACTTTGGAATATATTGCTAACATAAGCAGTAAGTAGAACTTAAAGCAAATGTAATTATAACAACTAATGTCGTAGCACCTATGCAAAGGTAATCCTATCCAGTATCCTCGAGCCTCTGCTCACTGCTGTTAGTGTGATAACAAGTGTTTTAGCCAAGTTTCTTGTGAAAGGTTATAACCTGCTCCTACAGAGGGCATCTTCCTTAGGCTGAACCACATTCACTGCAAAGCAGAATTCTGTCTTGTACTCGGGGTGAAGTATTAGTGTTTAGACTTTTGTGTTGACCCTGAATCTTAGAACTCTTACAAAGGTAATAAAACTGTGGGTTCAGTATGTCTTCGAGGCCCAGGGCTAGTGATTAGCCTAACTTTGGAGGCTCAAAATGATTAAAATATTCTACTACTGAGATTCTGGGAAGAATGGGCAACCGTGATGAAACCATAAGGGTTTAGTTAGGTATATTCATAAAAATGTATGTAAAGAGATATATTTCATCCACTCTATTTAATGACAACAATAAACTTTTTTGAGATGCCCAGTGAAGAATACTTTAAAAATCCATATATATATATATATATATATATATATATATATATATATAATTTCTTCTATTCTCCTGTGCCATACTAATAATATTTTATGTGGTAGGCTACAGCAGGGTCCTGATTCATTATATTTGCCAACAATAATTTGCTTTTATAAAATATACACGCTTTTATAAAAACAAGTAGTTAACAAATAATAGAGGGGGAAAAGAATAGAGAAAACATAAGTGGGACAAGAGAGTTAACTTTTGTTGAAGACCTTGGACTTCCTTAGAATGTATGTCAACCTTATGCCAAATGCCAAAATAATGCTTATTCTTTGAGTACCTTTTGTTTCCCTTCTTTCCTTCCTTCCTTCCTTCCTTCCTTCCTTCCTTCCTTCCTTCCTTCCACCCTTCCTTCCTTCCTTCCATCCTTTCTTTCTGATACAAGATGTCTGAATATCCAGATCTGATCCCAGATCTGATCTTCCAGAAAGAATGTGTACCCTCAAGGGGACATTCCAAAGTCTTCAGCAGTTGATAAACAGGTGGATGAAACTACTTTGACTATAGTAGAAAAGATCTGTGTGGAAACAAGAAACAAACACACTTAGGAGCTAGGGGTGGCCCACATGCATTTGGGATTAGCTGCCTTTCCTAGGTTGCTTTCCCTTGTTTTAAAAATGTAATTAAATCAACTATCCCAACAACTTCCCACTGCTTCCTATGTAACCAGTTCCAGCTGTGAACCTCCTTCCCTGCAATAATTGGCTAGTGTTTTTCTTTGACTGGGTTGAACTTCCTTATAACCTATTCCTATCTCAAAGTAAGTTAGAAGCTAGCTTCTAACCAGAAATCAAATTTTGACCCTAAAACGAGGCATATATAAAAATTGAAGCATCTAGTTTGATTTACACTGTTCTCAAAACGAAAGACTTCCAAACGCAGGAAGTAATGACACTCCCACAAGCACCAAGGCTCCAGCCCCACTGCCTGGTGTATTCCTGTGGCTCAGCCCCTTTCCAGGAGAGCTGCTCAGCTGGGGCTTTCTTGGCTTGGAGTCATTTTGTTGCAGTTAACATTTCATTCACACATCATTAGGTGAAGCCTCGGTTACGGAGATGCACGGCTCTTGTCATAGCAGAAGTATGCCTGGTGCACCTGCAGTTTGAAGTTTTTGTTGAGGGAATAGGCTGAAACGAACAAAGAGATTGAAACTATTTACATTTTTGGGATCCACCTGCTGTGGTATATTTTTGTTGGACAGAATAACTGGAGGTGTGTTTATGGTTTCAGGGAAAGAATACATTAGGGGTTACATGATTTTAATGCTATTTTTTCTTTAAGCTATAAATTTTCATAGAAACAATTACATATATATAACTGTTACAGTCTCGTGGAAGCATATATGTCATATCATCGTGTTTTTACCTTTTTTTTAAGTAAGGAAAGAATTTCCCTTCTTGTTGCTGGCCCAGGAATAATTTATCTTGCTAGTAGTATGTAAATATCATGTCTGTGGTATTTGTTATTGACAACGATGTCACAATTAAAATTATCTACCATATTTATAAATTCAGTTATGATATTCTACTCTAAGTACCAGGGGGCTATTTAGCTAAGTCCTGTTACATTTAATTAATTGGGCCATGAAACAGATTCAACCATCCTTATTTTCTACATGAAGATCTTAGTGATAATTCTTTCACTGAAGTATTTGTAGATCTTCCAAACAGAGCTAAGATGAAAATCTCAGTCTTTGAACATCAGATCCAGTTATATGCTGAGCAAGGGCATCTCTAATAACACACTAATGTTTCATATTGATAGCCAAATAATAGCAGGAGCTAAGACTTCATTTTAATCATACTAGTCTATCTCTGGCTTCTACTTATCCATGTAGATGATGTTTCTGCTGCTCATCTCTAATATTCATATGTCATCATGTACATTTGAAGTATGACCTCTATATTAAGGGGTCTTATTTCATTGAGAGAAAGCCATGGGATAGTCATTTTTATTTTTATATTTTGAAACTACTGTTTTCTAGTCTATTGTGTTGGCCCTTCCCTCTTCTTTCTCTGGATACCATATTGAATGATTTCATAACCTTTAGTGATAGATCCACTAGAACTTGTTCCTTAGAGTGGATAAATAGGCAGCCTGCCCCTGATTTGTCTTCTTTTCATTCTTGTTGGGACTTACATTATTAGTCTCTGTGATATCAGGCAGGAGGAATAGTGAAGAAACTCTTTTCCTGTCACCCTGATTGCATACCAGTGATTAAAGAGGCCCTGGTGTGTGTCAGTCTAGTCTTACCTGATCCTGGTGGCTTTGTGAAGGGAATAACTTTTCTTGGGACATATTTGAAATTATTTTGTCCTCCATTTTGTGAGGTGCCTCTCACAGGGAAGCTGTTGGGCCTTCCCTTGGCAACTCCCACTAGGAAAGTCCGTATGCTACAGTGTATAATGTAACTTAATTCTTAGCCTATTGGCATTGGTATAGTCCTGTGCTTTGTGCCTGGGTTTTGCCTACGCATCATCATTTAAGACAAGAAAACAAAGTAAAATACTTTCTATCCCATTGAGGGCCCTACGGTATCAAGGTGGCATCTAATTTGAGTCATATCTCATTAGTTTTTCAAGTTCTGTTTGCACAGCTAGTCTCACATGGATTTCACTCCTGGAAGTCTGTAGCCCAGAAGATGGCCCAGTCTGTATGTTTCTAGGTATCTTTTTGAACATAGCCATACATTAAGAAACTTGCCAGGTAGTAGTTCTTTGATGTTAAAGTTATTTATAATGTTGATGAACTCATTTCAAAAATAGTGATTAACTTAAATACAGTAATGTATTATGTAGTCTCTCTAGACTAGGAATTTTGGGTAGCCTTTGCCAGAGAGTCTAGCTCAGGGTTTCTCATGAAGTTACGTTCCGATTTTGCCTGAGTTTTAGTCATCTGAGGACTGTCTTGACCCAGAGACTTGACTTGCAAGGTAGGAATGTCACATACATTGCTAACAAACTGGTCCTGGCTGCCAGGAGAAGATCTCAGCTACTCTCCATGTATACCTGTGATCAGGGCTGCTTAAGTGTCATCCTGATATGATGTTTTCCTCCCAGAAGGAGGGATCCAAGCAACCAAGCCAAAATTAATATGCCTTTGACCTCAGCTCAAAAGTTACCTACTGTTACTTCTGTACTCTTTCCTGAGTCTCAACCCATAGCTCCAAATCAGCATGAAAATGAGACTATACAAAGCATGTGAATACCGGGAAGTGAGGATGATCAGGCTTACAGTAAAAGCTGGTACCACAGTGGGATGTCAGGTTCCGGAAATGTACTTGAAATAAATAATAATAGCCAGTCTACCCTACTTGTATGTAATCATAGTTCCTGCAGGTGACTGAGCGCATACTAAATGACTTGGCTTTGGTTCCGTTGACTCTGGCTAAGTTCTACCATTCATGAAGCTAAATACTCATCCCTTTTTCTCCTTAGACATTTCCTTATACTCACTATGAAGGTATTGTCATGGCGTGAGGTAATGGTAAAAGAGAAGTTTTTATGTATTAGTCCTGAAGTGACATCCATCACTTTATTGTGATGTTCTCAAATTCATTCAAATGTTCTCATTTCATTGGCTAGAATTTAGTCAAACGTCTATACCTAATTTCTAGGAATGAAGAATATAGTCCATGGTTGGCCAGTTTGTAAGTAAAAAGGAAGGTCAAGGACATTTTGTAAACAACCAGCTACGTTTTTCCATTGTATGAAATAATAAATGTAAAGGTATACACACACACACACACACACACACACACACACACACACACACACACACACACACACCGGGGGATGGGGCCTGATTCACAACACAATAACGTAGTGCTTTCGACTGGGGTCTCTTTAGTGGTTGGGTGTTATTTTCTAGTCCTTAATGCTTAGCAGCAAGAATTATATGAGCTTGTTGGTCACTGAGGACACAGACTTAGAACCGGTCCTGCCACTTACCTTTTGAGATTCCATCCCCTAGCATTCCATCGCTGCTATTATCTTACTCTTAGCACATTTGGGGCCTTCAACTCCATTGGTCATTAACCTTCCTTGTCAGCATCTCTACTTCCTTCTAAATATTGACCTCTTCTTGCTATAAGTGCAACCTGGCTGTCCTCTAATGACACTGACTCCCCTTCAGGCCTGCCAGATAACAGCTGTGTTTGTCCCACAAAGCTGATCTCAGGAAAAGAAGACCAGACAGAAATTCTTGTTCTCTTTTCTGCTGCCAAATTGTCTTTCTTTCTATCTTTTATGTGCATGACATCAGTCTTTACTAACCTTAGCATTCCATGTTGCCATCTGTTGGCCTCCTGGCCTATCTTATTTATTGAAGATGCCAGCTTTTCAGTCTTTGTCTCATTCTTGACTGCTTTTTCTTTTATTCTTAGCAATTTCCACATCCAAACAGATAATTCAAACAATACCCAAGCTGTGCCAGGTCAACTCTTTGGAGTTGAGGACCATCTCCACTGCCACATGTTGGCAACAGTCAGAATGATCTTAGATATTGTTAACCACCAATTATTATACCACTTTACAAACCCTGACTTGATAGAGACACCCTACTCTTGTTATCACTTCCTGTGTCTCAGCCCTGCTTGCTCTGGGTCTACTTCTGAGCGTGATCTCGCTCCTTTCTAACTGCACCATTTTCAACTGTTCATTATTCTCCTGGGTTGCTCATTTCTCTGCCTACAAGTCTCGACTCATTGTCCATCACTGGAGCCATTTTCCCTTTTCATGCTCCTTTCTCCACTCTCTGTTCATTACTTGGCTTTCACACCTCTAGGTCTGGTTAGAACTATCCATGTACTTATGTCATACCTCCATTTTGAAGCTGAGCATTGAAGATGGAAAAACATACATTATGGACTTATTATGTTACAGTACAGAGTGGTTGCTTATAAAAGCCACCTCGTCACTGTTTCCTGATGATTTGGTTCTTGTCGTTATCCCCTTTCTTTCTAGCATCAGCAATTTGATCCTTTGTCCCCACTGGCAACACACTCTAATATTACCCGTCTTAAAACAAAACAAAACAAAAATCTAAACTCTTACCAATGTATCTTTAAGTACCACTTCACTTCCTGGCTCCTTTTCAAAGACAAATTCATTTCAAAAATATATGAATGTCCTTATTTCCCACCTCTCATTGTTTTCCTCGGGCTGCTGAACGTGAGGTTTGACCTGCCAAACCCACTGTAGCAGCTTGTGCTAAATCTCCACTGGCGTGTGTCTTGTCAACATGTGGCTATTCTTCCTAGATTACAGCCTCTCAGTAGTGTTAGGGCTGAAACACTGTTCCTGGGTCTCTTTTCTCTTTATTATTACTTTTTATTGTTGTTCTTTGACAATGCCATATCTGTATGCAGTGAATTTTGCTTGGTTTTACTCCCTATCACCCTCTCTCATTTCCCTCGTCCTCCCAATAAAACCCTTAAAACCCAACCTATCTTCCCAACTACTCTCCCTCTGGTGTGTGTGTGTGTGTGTGTGTGTGACTGAGTTTGCTTATGGTTGATTGCATGAGCATGAGTTGTGGACTATTTCCTGGAGCACAGGAGGCTTACCAGTGAGTAGACCATTGAAGAATATGATACCTTCTACCCCAGCCACCATTAGCTGATATAGAACCTCAGGGAGAGGTGAGGCCTCACGAGCACCTCTCCTTTGTACATGATAGAGTATTGAGCATCTCAGCCTTGTACAGTTATTATAGCCACAGGGAGTTGACGAGTGCAAGGCTGTAATGTCCAGAAGACACTATTTGGCAGTACTTCTCTCTATGCTCTGCCTCTTACATTCTTTCTGTCTGCTATACTGCTGATATCCCCTGACTTTTGGCAGGAGCTGGTACGACATATATGCATGGTTAGGGCTGAGTTTTCAATAGTGAATGACAGTTTGTGACATTGCAACAAGTCAGAATTCAAGGGGGATGGGAGTACTACAGTGGTAATTTTGGCTTTGACACATAGAAAACTGGTAAACTTTAGAGCTTTGAGGGACTTTACCCAGAGCACTCAGTGGCATCACATTAGTGTACCAGTGTAACTTTGTGCTGTAAAGAATGACTACTCCCTCCCCCCAAAAGATAACTGAAAAGCTACCCAGTCATACTACTTTGATTATGGGTAATTTTGAAAAATCATTTTTTCTTTTTTATTGTAGAATTTACATATTTTGGAAAAAATGGAAATTTTGAAGGGAAAAGAAAGATTCATAAATGAATTATTCACTTTAAAAACCATCTAGACAAATTATTTCTGAGGTTTTGTTGAAATTCTCCTTCTGTTGTTAACCACATGTTTGCGTCAATTGTCAATTAAACTCTTCTCTGACTATGTAAGACAAATCGTGTGTTTATGTATGTGTATATGACTGTATGAGAGCATGTATTTGTGCGTGTATGTGTGTATGTGTGTCAGCATGCTGTGTGCATGTATGTATTTGAGTGTGTATTTCCTTGTGCATATGTGTGTGCTTGTGTGTATTTGCATGTAACTATTCTCCTCCTTTCTCTTGCATGTAGATCTATACATGTTGTGCCCATGACTAAAATCCTCTTCCTAGTGCTCTGCCCACCAGCTTTTTCTCCCTTAGGCAGTCTCAAGAGTGTTCTTGGAATAGGGGATCTTAATTTCACCAAGTCCTGTGCATAAGAATGTAAAAGATAGAACCTAATTCTTCAAAATGTGATCCATAGCCCAAGGTCATTGGCATCTTCTAGGAGTCACTAGAACTTTCAATTCTTCATTATTAAGTATGGATTGAATTGTGTCTACCAAGATTCATATGTTGAAGCCCAGAAGCACCACATACCTTGGCTTTATTTAGAGATTGAATATTTTTAGATGCAACCTAGGAAAATGAGATCATTAGGATGGGCCTGATCCACTTACAAAGGAAAAATGTCAAAACAGATACACATAGAAGTAGGGCGCCTGTCTATAAGTCTCAGATGGGTGAAGCCCAGAAAAAACTTTTGAAGCTGCCTTTCTAGTCTCCAAAGCTGTTGTTGCAATTCCTTTCTTTTAAGCCACCTTTATCTTTTACAACACTTTGCTATGGCAACCCTGGCAAACTTGCACAACTCCAGAGGGCTATGCATCTCGTTCTGCATTTTAAGAACAACTCCAGGTGCTTTTCATGATTCTTGGAGTTTGGAAATACGGTGTTAAAATATTTTCGAAAGTAAGAAAGATGATTTTGCCCAATTAGTCATCAGTAATAACCAGGATTTACTGTGCTATCTCTCAGCTTGGTTACCTGTTGCAATTACTTCAGAACACTTTAAAGTGACGTGAATGTGAGAGGTGCAGCCAGTTGCATCTGCAGTAGAAACATTTGGAGATGAGTCCCGGGTATCATCAAATTTCCCACAAGAACTTAATAGGCAGCCAGGGATGAAAACTCTTGACTTATGTAACTGAAAATTCCCGTGTGATGTGGGTGCTGGAAGTGCTTTAACTTTGACTGTCTGCTCTCCATATGTTTGTTCCTGTCCTTAGATAGTTCCCTTTAAGGTCACAAAACTGCCACTAGGATCAATCATGGGTGCATGCTTTTCAGTCACCTCCAAAGAAAAAGGAGGGAGCTTTGTTTTACTATGCCCGAATTCAGCTAAGACACTGCTTGCCCCTGAAGATGATCAAGTCCTGTGCATCACTAAGTGATGAAAAGTTTGTATCTGGTTTGCATGCTCATTCACAAGTCAGGAAAGTGAGAAGCCCTTTCATGCTCTCAGACCAACTGAGTTCCACGTCTGAAAGTTAAAGGTAGGAACTCCCTTGGACACACTGCTGGGCATTACCCAATGAGAATGGGTTATGTGCCCTCCTGATTTCTAATTCCATGTATCTTAAAACTCTAGGGAGAAAATAAGAGGTTATAGAAAGGATGTGATGGAGAGAAGGAAAATAATCAAGAAAAAGACAATAGGAAGGAAGGAAATGAATGAATAAGGAAAGACAAGAGAAACCGTGGGTTTTGGATGCTATGCTGGCTTACACTGGTGAGGAGCAGCCCAAGGCAGTGCCACCTCAGCTGAGCTGCAGAGAAAGAGGGCCCTTTCCGGGAAAAGCCTAGACATAGAAGTAACAAACTCAGAGACTTCATATGGATAAGTGTACCATTATGTGTTGTGGGATGCCCATAGTGGGTAGAGGACAAATGCCTCAGACAAAAGGAGAGATGAATTTGGGAGAAGTGCTGTAGGCTAAGATGGGTACTTAGATGTTACTCTGAGTTCAGTGGAGACCAATAGAAATGTCTAAGCAGCATACTCAGGGTTTAATTTTTTATTTATTTTTTTATGTGTATGAGTATCTAACCTGCATGTAGGCCTGTGCTCCAGGAGCATATGGTGCTCGGGGAGGTTAGCAGAAGCCACTGCATCATTTGGGACTGAAGTTGCAAATGGTTTTGAGCTGTCATGTATGTGCTTGGATGCAAGGCCAGGTCTTCTAGAAAAACAAACAATGCTCATCTTCTGAGCCATATCTTCAGCCCCAGGTTTGTGGTTTTTATAAAGAAAAGTCTAGGGACTGGGGAGCTAATTTAGTCTACAAAGCATTTCTAACATCATCCTAAAAGCCCAAGTTCAATCTTCAGTATCCACGTAGAAGCCCTAGCAGGGGTGCTGTGTGCTTGTAATCCCAACACTGGGGTGTGAAGACAGGTAATTTCTTCTTCTGGCTAGCCAGGGCCACTAAGCCAATGGTGGACCTTTTTTCAAAAATCAGGATGGAAGTACTTCCTCATGAATAATAGCTGTTTACACAGACACGCACACATACACACACAAATACACACACACAGAGAGAGAGAGAGAGAGAGAGAGAGAGAGAGAGAGAGAGAGAGAGAGACAGAGACAGAGACAGAGAGACAGAGACAGAGACAGAGACAGAGACAGAGACAGAGAGAGAGGGAGGGAGGGAGGGAGGGAGAGGGAAGGAGAGAGAGGGAGAGAGAGAGGGAGAGAGAGAGAGGGAGAGAGAGAGAGAGAGAGAGAGAGAGAGAGAGAGAGAGAGAGAGAGAGAGAGAGAGAGAACTCTGAGCAATGGATGGTTAAGAAATAAATAACTGGAAATAGAGCAATTAACAGGCTAAACAATAGTCTTGTAGAAGATGCTGGTGCTGAGGTGAGGGTATCACGAACACAAAGGAAAGCAGGCTGGTTCAAATCCTGTGTGGAGATGATCTGTAGGACTGATGGCTTATTCCTCAACTAGAGAAGTGGTAAAACATAGTTTTGACTTAACTTTATATTCTGGGTTTCGTCACAACTTTAATTTGGTTGAAGGCATTTTATTTCATTTCACAAATATCATTGTAAATTTCTATGTCTTTATTATATATAGATATACTCTATGTCTTTATATTGCATTTAACCAATGGTCTACTACCCAACACTCTGAGGAATGTCTATATGTAATTAATTAATAGTCTATTAGAGAGCTTTCTAAGGAATGTGTATATGTCAAGAGGGGCCAAAAAAAGTGAACTTGATAAAAGAAATTAACAATTACTGGCCAAACAGAAATCAGTAAAAAGTAAAACCACAAACCCAAGAATGGATAAGCTAGGTGAAAACAATGCTTCAAGAAGGAAGGGTTTTTCAAGAACTATGGCAGATACAGAGTTGTAGATACTTCTAAGAGAAGTGGAGGAGAGTGATGGAGCTTCAAGATGGCAGAGAGAAAGGGGGCCGGAGAGGAGAGGAGAGGAGGGAGAGTCACAGGAGATGGAAGTGATCAAATGTGTGTTATATATGTGTATGAAGACATCATAGTAAATCCCAGTTTTGCATATAGTCAATATATCCTAAAATGAATGCTTAATGAAGTTACTGGAGAGAAAGAAATGCTTTTTAATAGAGTGTGAGCCAAGCCATGTTCCATCCCACTTCCCCTGTGGCCATGCTGGCTGCTTCCTCAGACTGCTGTGTGACTCCTTTCACATCTACTTGGAGTGGTGACCCCTACCTGAACTGTACACTGAGGATGGGGTCCAGAGCTTCTCAGAAGTCAGGAAACTCAGACATCAGGAGCCAGGCATGAGCAAGGCCATGGGGGAGCTGGCCACTAGGGAAGCTGTCACTGGCAGTGGACTGAGCAGGGACTTGGAAGTGAGGAAGTTCACACGGAAGCTGAACTCCTAGGAACTGAGTCCTTGGAAGCTGGACCTCTATCCAGTCAGGCTGCTCCAGAGCCCAGTACGTACTGCCAGGCAGGCCACTGCCTGAGACTGTCTCCACTTCCTTGCCTGTGTCACCGGGTTTAGAACTTAACCTGCCCATTATGTCGCTGTCAGGGCTGTTGCAGGTTGGCTACCTCTGCCACCTGTAGTTAGTGCTGCTCTTTTGCTTTACCAGCTCAGTTTGCACTACTGAAAGCAGGCAGGGAAAGACAGACCAGTTAAGAAAAGCCTTTACCTAGGCCTACTGCTGTAACACCGGAATGGCAGCCCAGGAGAGTGCCTCTCAGTTAACTCACTATCTGCTTATGCAGCCTGAGGACGGGTGTTTGGAGTAATCATAGCTTTGCCTCTTAACATAACAACCCTCTCCTAGACCACTGCTGGGTCACCCAGAGCTTCAACCAGACCCAGACAGCAGAAGGTCTTATACAAACTGTTTCAGCAGCCTAGGTTGAACTGGTACAATAAGCTGTCGTCTTTGCATAGTGGTCTTTAGGTGTCTGTCGGGCATATGGGTAGTCTGGACGTTAGACTGATATTCCTTTTGTTTAGGGAAGCAAGAGAAAGTCAGAAGCTTCTAGTTATGAAGTCAAATGGCATCATCCACAGAGTCTTTTGTTGTTTATAGGAAAATGAATACCAGAAACAGTGCTGACAATATGGAGTATATTTTTTAAAGTAGTAATGGGTTTAGCAATACTTAGTATGTGTTCAGTGCTCACTGAGAGGTGATTGTCCTTCCTCTGTCTCAGAGCCAGAGAAAGTTGGAAAACTGTTGCTTTGAATATCAATAGACTTGATAACTATAAAATTGAAATATTCTGCAATAGAAATTTGTTTGGTATCATTCTAATATTCACTATTAATCTCAAAATGGAGACCACTTATTTATTGATTTAAATGTCAAGAAGCTTGAGCTGGTGAGGCCCTTCGCTCTGGGGCATCCCATGGCAAGGCTGGAAGCATGAGCTGTGGGCAAGCACGCAGGCAGGAGTAGGCCATCCTAAGCCTATAGTGACACTGGCTCGCTCTCATGTCAGCGCTACCTCAATGGCGAGAGCTGTGCCTACGGACTTACTCATCTCTTGGGTTCTACCTTCAAACACTGTTGAATTGTTAGCTCATAAACTTTAGGAGACTCATCTACGCCATAGCACCATCTTTAAAGCAGTTATAAAATCATACGGAAGTGGGTGTCATGCTGACCACACTCTTCCATATCTTAAAGGGTTTTATAGTTAACTGTGAACTACAGCTTGGCTAAATTCATAATTGCTTTTGTAATTTCCATCTTCAAAGAACTCTGGAATTTTTAAATGGTTTTTATGGTTTGTTGGAATCCATTTTTCATTCATCCTAATTTTTATTTCTTTGTGGATAACTTTTTTTTAAAACATGGATAGTTGTGGATTGTGTGTAATTAAAATATTAGCCAAAATATTTTTACTTGGGGATTTTTTTGTATTGATTTATTTTTGGAGCAGAGACTTTACTTAAGAAAAGAATCAACTTTGGAATATTCCAATTTCCAGGAATTAGCATGTTTTCCTTTTCCTGAGCCCAGCAAAAATCCTGGACATTTACAGAAAACAAACATAAGTCTAAAGAGCCCCTGGCTAAGGGACTCAGGGACAAGAAACAGCACAGTGGTGAATTATTTTGATTTTTCTTTCTTTTAAAAAGTAATATGTATATTTATTCTTTGAAAAATATATGCCTTGATCATATCCACAAACTTTACTCTGCCCTGACGCCAGTGCATCTCTTCCCATTTCCACAGACTTTTAAAAAAGTAGCTCACTAAGTCTGGTCATTTCTGCCCACATGGGCTTGGGTGTGAGGCCATCAGCTTGGACTGCAGAACATACATACCAGTGACCCTATTTCAGTGAGAATTGGCTCTCCCTCCCACAACAACCTTCAACTGCCAACAGCTAGAGATGGAGCCCCAAACTCTCCTTCTGCGTTGATGCAGGAATTATTGTTTGGCTTGAGCTTGTGTAGGTAGCCAAAGCTGATGGGAGTGCTCGTGTATAGCGACCATGTCATGTCTAGATGACAACATTTCATGGAACTCTTCCCCATCTTCCAGCTCTTACATTCTTTCTTCCCAATTTTCTATGATGAGCCTGGCTGTAGGCTGTGGGAGAGAGTTGACACAGGTTTCCTGTGGCTGAATATTTATGGTTGCTTCTTCTCAGTTCTTTGACTAGCTATGAGATTCTTTATTAATCACTGCCCATTGAGGGGGAAAAGCTTCTCTGACCAAGGCTGAGAACGGGAAGGCACACTGCTAGAAACTGAGGGAGAAGAGGCATCAAAGCCTTTACCCAGCGCTGGACCCTGCATGCTCTACTACCAATCTATCAAGCACAATGTGCCTATTGGGAAATAGTGGTGAGACAGTGGAGGTGAGGCGTAACCAACTGCTTTCTGATTAGATCTGAGATCTTGACAGGAAGATGTCTGATACTGTAAAGCTATTTTTTTCTCATGGATCTCAGAGTTGGAACTGACTGAGGTAGCAACCGGGACACACTAACAACATACAGAGAGCAAAAGACCCAGGAAAAATAGGGTCTAGGAAGGCAAAAGACCCTCAGAAATAACTGCCATATTTTAGATATGTGACCAAGAAAGATTCAATTTCGGTGGCTTACTCAAATGCTAGCTAAGATTTCTGTTCTTTCTACATACGGTGAGGTAACTCCAATCCTCTAGCATAAGTTTTGGGATATTCCTCTTGTTTCTGCTGTGGAGAAATACAGCAGGAAGGCACTCACGAGACGCCTAGAATATGCTGCCACTGTGTCTTAAAGTTTCCCAGCCTCTAGGGTTATGAAGCAAACACACTCTTTTTCTTTATAGATTTTTCTGTGTGTTGTATTTTATTGTACAGCAGAAATTAGACTAGCAGGAACAAGGCCATCCTTTGTGGTGTCCGTGGAGACAGTATGAGGAATAACAAAAAATAGTCTTTGGCCCTTTCATTCAGGGAGGTCTTTGTTGGGGGTTTATGCCAATAGAAAAACTATTTCAATGGGTCACACATGGTAAGATTGCTTTTATATGTAGAGTCTTGACATAATAAAACCATTTAAATGGGCTCTAGGTTAGTGGCGGCAAGAGTTTAAGAAGGTAGGGGCAGTAAGAGAGAGTGCATAAGCATCTAGAAGCAATGTGAGGGAGCTTGTGGTTTCAGAACGCTGGTGATGGGGTGTATCTTGGCGAGATCACACTGTAGTACTCCAAGTGTGAGCCTCAACTAAGGCTTTGTGAGACGTTCCCACTGGGGAAACTTGGAAAACATCATGAGTGCTATCTGCCTTGTTTCTTACAACTACATAAGAATTAATGTCCACCTCAAAGTAGCTTATTTCTGCAAAGAGCAAAACAAAACAAAACCAAAAACCCCTGTAATTTGAGCTGTGCTTTATATGCAATAAAATGCATATGTGGACAATACAGTAAGTTTTGATGAATATAAACAGCTGTGAAAACACCACAGAGCATTTCATCCCTGAAAAGGGTTCCCTCATTCCCCTTGATACTTTGTCTCTGCTCCCCAGATTGTGGAAGTCTGCCTCCTATCTGGTGAATCAACCCATCTTTCCTACAGCCTCAGTGTTGACTTCTCAATTGTATGCTTATGTCTCAACTCAGATCAGTAGCCTATTCTCTGGTAACAAACCATTAGTTTTCTTCTATATACCTTTTTTTTTTAACTTGAAAGTTTTCAGACTAAAATTTTACAATTCTGTCCTGCGCATCTGCTCTTTCTCATATGCACTATTTGATTCTTCCTTGTGTAATGGCAGAAATTTTCACCCTTTCCACGTAAATCACACACTGTCTTCTGTACTGATAGGACTGTTACTGTCACCAACAGAGATACTCACGCTGCCTTGTCCTGAATCCCTCTGGAACCCACAATGCTCTGCAGACTCTCAGTGCTTATGGCCTTGCATGACCTGGAGTTCCTTCTTGGACACTGTTCCATCTCTTTGCATCATTCTTCCAGCCATTGAGTCACTTCCTGTACTTAAACCATGCCTCAAAGCCATCTTTCCTTTTTTTTTGTTTATGAAGGCAACTCTGTGTGGAGTTTTGTGGTTCTCTTGAAGGTAACCACGTGAAGCTGAAAAGAATTATATAATCATAAAATGTCTGCGGCTGAAGTACAGCATACACATGGAGGGTATGCAATTCATAAACTTCTTTTATAGAAATATATCACTTAATAACTACGAAAGTAATAACTATATTACATTTTTTTTAGTACAAAACCAGTCTATGAGATGAAATTGCCTATGCTTTCGAGTTGACTGTTATGTTTTCTGGCCTCAAGTTGTATGTCTAATAAATTCATGCTGTTTCTCTTTCAATTTAAAAAGGGAGTTTGCTACTGTAGATCATACTGCAGACACTCGGGAGTCTCTCCTCTCCTCAGACTTGCTCCCTATCAAAGTTGCCTACAGTGATGACAGTCAATCACCTCAATAATAGAAACAGTGAAAACCAGTTGTGGTTCTTGAACATTTGAACTTCCTAGTACAGTGAAGATGAGGAAGAAATTAAAGATTAAGCAGCATCATTGAGGAAAACATTAAAAGAGCTGAAAATATGAGAATATTCAATTTTTAAAATTTTATCATTCTCAAAGTACTTAACGGTGTTGCTTCTTTATAAGGGTGAATGTTCTTTAAGGAGTGGCTGCATAAAATAGAGACATTTGGCCATAGGACGTAATCTGCAGAAAAAGGAGGTGTCTGTATCAGTCTGTTCCCTAATTTAATCCCTTCTAATCCAGTCTAGCCCTTTACTTTCAAGAGACAAAGCTGGTCATCTTCCTTAGGAAGGAGAAGTCTTTTTCTTTTTGTTTTTGTTTTTGTTTTGTTCTGTTGAGGTAGGGTTTCTCTGCATCCTTGGCTGTCCTGGACTCACTCTGTAGACCAGGCTGGCCTTGAATTCACAGACATCTGCCTGCCTCTGCCTCCCTGAGTTCTGGGATTAAAGGCATGTGCCACTGCATTTGGCTGGAAGGAGATGTCTGTTAAAGGCAGGCAAGACCTTTTTAGGTGAGAACAGTATATTGGCCACATTTTATCATATTCATTCTCTCTCTCTCTCTCTCTCTCTCTCTCTCTCTCTCTCTCTCTCTCTCTCTCTTTTCACATGGAGAAAACATAAGAGGTTTGGTTCAGTTAACCTCAACTGTAACCAATTGATTTTCTTTCTCAAGACTTTTAGGACAGTCTTGCTACTTTGGTAAATGTGATAGATGAGAAACCTGTCACAAAGTATAAATACATACAGTGTAGCCAACTGACTGATTTTGGTGGCTGCCTGTGTTTCCTCATAGTACTGACTGATTTATTCAACTCACAGCGATCCACCTGCCTTTACCTTTTGAGTGCTGAGGTTAAAGGAGTATCTACTCCTGGTATTTAATATTTTAAAATTGTTTGTGTTTTCTTATTTTTGTGTGTGTTTATATGATATGTGCCTTCTCTTGTATATGTGTGTTTGAGTGAGGGTGCTAGTGTGGAGGCCAGAGGACAATCTCTAGTGTTTGTTCTTGCCTTGTACTTTGACATAGGGGCTCTTCAGACCTATATATAGCAGGCTAGATGACTTATGACCTTCTTGGAGTTTTCCTGTCTCGGTTTCCTATTTCAATGTAGGAGCCTGGGGATTATAGACATGCTTTACTGTGCCCTGCTTTTACATAGGTCTGGAGAGCCTGCAATTAAGAGGATTTCAGTGATCCCATGCCACTCTGCAGGATTCAGGCTCTTGGGATTGCTATATTCTTGCACCTCATCTTGTGATGATAGACATGTCTCCATGACACATGCAAGCAGCGCACTTCTCTTGACTCTGCTTTAGGGAGCATTTCTCGTATCCATCCTGTTGTGAACAGAACCCCCTTTATCAGATCTAAACACAGGTGACACCTCTTCTGAAGAAACTGTACCTAGAATTGGCCTTTAGATTAAGGTTGTCTGTGATCTAGTTTGCTGTTCCTAGAGAGTGTGCATTCCTAATTGGTAGCGATGACTAGCCCAAAAGTGAGGCTTAAAACTAAGACATACAGGTACACCGTGTCTCTATGATAGAGTTTACAGAGACGTCAGTAATATTAGAACCACCATCATAGGCTAGTTGGGCAAGGCTACAACCCTGCCACACAAAACCATCCTTGATTGTGTCAGCCTCTTCAATGAAGGAAGCCTTCCTATCAATGAGTAGTATTCCCTGCAGCTTCCTCACTCGCTCCTCGTTTGATGGCTTGGTCCCATTTGGCCACTGGAAGCAGGAAACTCCCTATCTGGCATAGGCGATGGAAGACAACTGCTGATGTAGTAATAGTCTGTCGCCTTTGGGAAGCATATGACAGAAAAGCCCAGATGGTGGGTGAGGAGTCTGAGTCCAAGAGCAGACTTAAAGTCCAAGATGGCCTTGTTGAGTTCTCCTTCAGTATTTCAAATGACATCTGCTGTCTTGATTTTGAACCCGCGATTCACTTCAGTATTCTCCCATCGTGGAATTTAATATAGACAATGACTTAACTAAAGATCCATTGCTTACTATGGCATTGTATCATTATAAGGAGATGTGATATTTTTTAAGGCATTGTTACTAATATGTGTCCTGCTGCCCTATATTAAAGGCTTAGAAAAAAAGAAAGTTTAATGTCACATTTTGGGACTATAAATTTTTAAGGAATAAGTCCATATGAGCTCATATCTTATTAATCTTCACAAAAGTTTATTTTTATGGAGAAATGCAAGCCTTTTACTAGGACATAATAGAAAGAAAGGATTTATTGCCAGAATTACCTAAATAAAAAGGATTTTTTAAAAGTTTGGTAATAGATGGACTTGATTCTTTAAAAAAATAAAAATCAGCTGTTTAACACTTGCAAAAAGACTCAGGATATATTAATTATATTCAATAAGTGTTAACTTTTTAAAAAGGGAAAAATTCAGAAACAGAAAAAAAATCCAGAACAGTAAATGTTAGCATGTGAGAATCTCTCTCTGGCATATTCATGAGTGTTACTTAAAAGTCTGTCTGAAGCTCATTAGGCCATTCAACATCACAGGTCGATCCATATGTAGGCCAAATGCTTACAGGAAGATTGCATGCCCACAAAAGAAGCTCAAGAAAAATAAAACACCTCACAGTGTTGCCTTGAAAGTTTCAGAGTGCATTCTATTGTCAAAAAGGTAACAGCACTCCACCTTCTACTCATGAGCTTTATAGAGGGAAAATCCATATCATATACTTGGGCAATCCCCATCTGCAGAGAATTTAAAAATAATTTGTAATACACAGCCATGTAGTTCTATTTTTAAATTTTTCTGTTCTTTCTTTGATTATGTGACCGTGATGATGAAATCCAAGCGTGGCATGTGTGGCCGGTGCACCTATGGTCATTTTATATAATCAGCATTGATGATCTATTTGAGTGTTATGTGAGTGAGATAAGTAATGAGTCGAAGCACCATGCCTCCTTTACCCTCTGAAACCATCCATGCTTACCCTATGGAATATCATGCACGTTCTCTAAACTGGAGCAAAAAATAATACTAATAATAGATGAAAACATGCTGCCACTAGTGAAGGTCAGCCGTGAGATGTTAACTATGAAATACCATGGTGTCTCTCTGAATGAGCCGCAGATATTTGTTTGTACTGACATTCACTGTCTCACGAAGACTGGCTCTGGTTATATGAACATCAGAGCATCTCTTACACACTGTGGAGCACTATTTACACGTAACTAGACACATTCTCTCAGTACTTTACATCTCCCAGATTACTTTTATACATAATACAATGTAAATTCTATAAACATAATCATACCAAAGTATGATGACAAGAAAAGCCTGCATATGTTTGATTCAATGTAACTTTTCAGCTAAATATTTCTGCTCTGTGATTGTCGGCTGGTTGATAGCAGGATGGGGACGATGGCACCAGGGATCCAGCGGGGCGGCAGTATCTACACTTTGTTCCTGTCTTCTAGAGTCAGTTCCTAGAGCTCTTGGAGTTGCTGGGGTGAAAAGAATGTGTTTTATCTACTGATGTGGCCGGATGCCCTTGGGTAACTTCAGAATGGGGCCTGGTAACCAGAAATTCCAAGCCACAAAGCACTATTAGAGAGACAAGACCTTCAATCCTCTCCCCAAATTCTGAAAGCAAGAAAGGACAAAGGTTAAGCTAATCACCAGTGGCCCATAATTTAGTCAGTAGAACTTAAGTAGTGAGACTCCCTAATAACATAAAAGAGTAGGGTTCCCTTGAGTTTTATAATTGCGGAGCATATAGGGTACATAGAGGGTACCCTTCCTTCACACTTTGTTAGTACATCTTTCCCTTAAGGCGTTTTTCACTTGTATTTGCTGTTCTTTTTTTAACCAAAAACTAAATATCAGAACCACTCTAGCAAATAAATTGAACTCATGGAGGGGCTTAATTTATATCCAGTTAGCCAAAGGGCAGCTATCAGGCTGCAGCTTGTGGCTGCCATATACAGTGAGGGTCATCTTGTGGAACAGAGCCTTTCACCTGCGGGGTCTGGTACTATTTTCAGGGAGCTAGTATCAGAACCAAGATAAACAGAAATGAATTGCAAGACATCTATTTGATGTGTTCTTGGATGACTGATGTTTAGTTTGTGTGGAACAAGAGCCCTAAACATCTGGTGTCAGAAATATTGTATTGAATTTTGGATAGAGCAGAGATGCTCCGTTTCGCATCCCTGTAGATTCCTTAGAAAAGGACAGCAGAGGCCAAATTCTTTACTCTGTGTAAGAAGGTGGATGAAAGCTGATGTTTGCCTTTCTCTACCTTGAAATTAATTTTATTCCTTATGTTTTTAATAAATGTGTATTTGAGATATATTTGTCTTGTTCCAGTTTAATCTTTTGGTGCCACGAGAAGGAGAGGATGTGTGAACTTAGAAGGAGTGATGTGTGCTATGAACACTGCAAGGCTTCATTTTGCCTTCTGTTCTTTCTGTAGACTGATCTTATATCATGTCAGGATTTGACATCAAAATATTTGTATTTGTAATTTGTCATGTTTTATGAAGATAAATCTTATTAGATCTAAATCTAAGTTTAGATACATTTAAAATCTAAGTTTCTATTTTAAGATTTTACTATAGATGACTTTTCTACTGAAGACAACTTTTGAGGTTTCTTCTGTAAATAAAAAAAGTTCACAAAACAGTCATCTGCTTTTAGTCATATAAATAAATTCCAAGGGACTTCCGTACTCTAGTTTTTAAAAGGCCATCAAGGCTACCTTCCTTGTCTGTTGCCTGACAGTGTGAGTGGAGTTACTTGGCTCTTCTGTGAAAGTCTATTCATGTGACTACAGAGCTGGTGCTTAGAGTGGGTGATGCTTTAACACTCCCCGCCATGGTCAGGAGTGCCTCATTTCCTTCCAGGGCTCATTGGTTAGGTCCGTGCTCTTATGTTGGTGCTTACAATTATTTAAATTCCATTATAAACACACCCAACTGGCTTAGATGCATTGGGGAGACAGAGTAATAAAAAAAGGGATAAAGTTGGTTGTTTTAAGTTCTTGTTTCCACTATGGAAACCTTTGGTTTTTTTGATCAGGCTCAAAATTATTGATTTAGCACATAATTGACAGATTGGTTGATGAAATGTTAAATGTTCTCGGTTGTATTTAGATTTTATTCATTTATTGATCTTAGCAACTGCCAATTTTAGATCTTGCCACTTAAGTTGGAAACTTCATGAAGCGACTGACCATTTGGCAGTCTGTCTATATTACTAATAATTTTGTATTGTATTGGAATAGCAAAGTATTCCATGAGTAGAGAAGCTTAAAACTGCGCAAGCACATTATCTAACAGTTTTAGAAGTAAGTTAAAAGATTGACATGTCTCTTATCAAGGTAAAATTTAAGTGCCCCGGAATCCTTTCCTTGCTCATTTGGGTTGGAGGCAGATTCAGTCCCTAGGGTTGCAGGATCGTGGTCCAAGGTGCACTCACTGGCTATCAGTTGACGGCTGGTCTGAGTTCTGAAGACAGCTTCATTTCTCAGCTCATGGCCTCTTCTTTACCCTCAAAGACAGGCACAGATGAGCAGATCCCATCTCAGTTCGCAGCTCTCTTGCTGTGACTGGAAAAGAATAGTAGGCGGAGTTTTTTCATATCTGGTTGAGACTCTCAGTTACACTTAAACCAATGTCACAGGTTCTAGGAATTAGGGCATGGCATCTTTGGGGAAACAGTCTCTATGCAGCTAGGGTAGAGTTGCCCAGAAGCACTGGCTTTTATTCATAGTTCAAAGCTCAGAAAAAGCCTAGCTTTAAAGTCCTTCCTTATGGTTTTAAAAAATCATGTTCATCATTAGTGATACAAGCAGCTAGCTTTTCCTGTTATCTTGCCACAAGTCTCCCATTTTCCCAAAATTATGGAAGGTCCTTCTCCCACTAACTACCTCTGTATGTATATTTCAGTAGGATAGATTCAATACTGCTGTTCTCTGACTTCATGAAATTTTAGGTATTAGACATTATTCTGTTCCATGGCCAATGAAGATTTAGCTTTCCTATTTATTCTTTCTCGCACGACTCACAATCTTCAATCCATTTTGAAATGGTTATATCCCTACAGTCCTTCCACGGAAAATCATAAAAATATCTGTTCGCCAGGGGTTCCATGAGTCTCAAGAGGGCGTGGGGCTGTGGGATCTCATGTTTGGCATGAAGGTTTTCATTTAATTCTCTTTTTCCTGCATTAAAAAGTAACTTTGCTATCTGCTGTGGGCATAGTAGTATTAATATGTCTTTTTTCTGCATAAATGTATAACTTTTATCCTCAACTGTAGGTATCTTTCTAAAATCCATTGATTTGATATTCAGCACTTTTAGGAAACTGCATGGGGAACATCCCACATTTTCTAAATGTTGAGCCAATGCTCATTTTCACTTTCCTTTGCCCTGTATCTCCAAATTTGTCACTTCCTGGGCTTTCTAGCTCCAACATTTCTAAGTTATAAACGGTTCCTATTCACCACACCTCTCAAACCACTTTTCCATCTTTTTGTTATCTAATTACCCCCGATTATTTGTGAGATATTGTTGTGGATGCTATAGAGAGTTGTGTTCTTGCAGAGGACCTAGGTTTGACTCTCAGTTCCAGGAGACTGATGCCCTCTTCTGACTTTCATTGCTGCCAGACAAGCACATGGTACACGTGTACACGCACGCACACAGACACACAGGCAAACACACATACATATAAAATGAATAAATTATAAGGGAGAAAAACAGAGAGATAGAGACGGAGACAGAGACAGAGAGAAATGTCATTGAGATTTGAGTAAGAAATATCCCCACCATTTCTGGCATTTAACTACTCTGTGGTGCTGTCTGGGAAGATTCAGTTTATTCTGGAGGAAGTGTATCGTTAGAGGTGAGCTTTGGAATCAAAAGTGTAGGGAAAAGTCCCATTTGGTCCCTAACCTTCCAGCCTGTTTTTTAAGATGTGAGGACTCAACCTCTTGTTCCTCCCTCCATGCCTGTTGCTTGATGCTATTCTTACCCACCATTATGAACTTTGGAACCATAGCCCTAATAACCTTTTTGTTTTATAAGGTGCCTTGATTGTGGTGTTTTATCACAGCAGTAGAGAAATAACTAATGCAGATGTTACTACCTCTTAAGGTGCTTTGTTTCTTTTCTTGCCTTCTTCCTTCTCAGTCTATTGGGTTTGAAAATAAAAACCACTTGTTTCTGTGCTGGTAAAGAAAGGGAGGAGTCAACACACTGTGTTTAGCCTTCTGTGAGGAATAGAATAGTCCCTACTCAGGCAGATCTCTGGCATCAGTCGACGCTTGTTGGCTGTGAGGATTTCTACCTTAATTTTGTTTTTCTTCATTCTTTTTTCTTCTTTATTTCTTTTGTCAATGAAACCATCAGCATGCTCCACCTTGTCCACTGTCAGGAGATATTTTTGTTTCTGGTTTTATCCAATTCTCTTTGACATGGATTGATTCTACTGATTTGTGTTCTGAATTAGTGGAATGATTCCAGCTTTACATTAAGCCCAGCTAGAAGGCCAGATGGTTAATTTTCCATCAAATTGATCCCTTGGTTCCTCTCCTAAGCTCCAGTGTCTCCTGCCACAGCCAGGTTTCCTCTTTCTGAGGCTCTTGGACTTGCAGTCTCAAAAGAAAGACTCTGGAGCACCAGAGATTTGAAGTTAGATGTTTCAATATGTAGTAGACATTGTGTGTCAATGTTTAGTCTTGCACTGAGGAAACACAGTCCAATCCCTGGAGTGGTTGTTATAACACACCATAATATTTCTATATAAAATTATATTTGTAATAAAAAGTTTAAAACAATACCCAAAGTACATATCTATCATGGTCATTAAATATGAAACAAGATTTCAAGATAGCAACATTTCTTGCATAGTTAAGCAAATATACACAAATATTAATATTAATTGTGTTTTAAAATGAGACTACAGGCCATTTTCCACCTTTTATTATTTTCTTAATTTTCTAAATTTCCCTATAGTGATGATTTCCCCTTTGACTAAGAAAATGTGAGTATATAGAAACATGATATAAATCACTGTGACAATGGCTCATGCCTGAAATCCCAGCACTTAGAAGGTACAGTCAGGAAGATAGTTAGTTTGTGGCCAGACTGGCCTAGGGTGGGAGACTCTGTCTCAGAAAAATTACTAAATTGAATTCAGATCATTATATTTATACGTGGAAATAAAATCAGATTGCTGATTGATATTTTAGAAGATAATTGAGAGGAACCAGCATGACAAGATGTCAGAGTGGAGTAAAATTTGTGTTCACTGACTCTTCCTACTATAGTTTATCAATGAGACAGAGAAAAGAACATTTCTTAATTCTGGCAGACAAAGACTCAACTGGAATTTCTCTGAGAGCTTTTTTAAAGAACAAAATGCATAGAAAACTACATGCATTGAATGCAGGTTGAGTTTATACACTGTCTTGGTTACTTTTATGTCAACTTGTTGAAAACATAACATATCTGAGAACTGCAAATCTTTACTGGAAAAAAATGCCTCTGTAAGATTAACCTGTAGATGAGTCAAAAGGACATTGTCTTGCTTAATAATTGATGTGGGAGGGCCCATCCCACTGTGGCTAGTGCCACCCCAGTAGGCGGTCCTGGATCCTATAAGAGGTAAAACTGGGAAAGCCAGGTGGAGCTAGTTAGTGAGCAGCACTCCTCTATGGGGTCTATTTCAGTTCCTGCCTCCAGGTTCCTGCCTTAAGTTCCTGCCCCAACAAGTTCCATTGATGATGAGATATGATGTAGAAATGTAAGCGAAATAAACACTTGGATCTAAGTTATTTGGGGTTATGACATTTTATTACAACAATGGAAACCCTAACTAAGACACATACCCTGAAGGGTTTTTGTTTTTTGTTTTTTGACTATAGCTTGTCAAGTAACTGAAAAAGCAGACTTAGCTAGAAAAATTCTCATTGGTCTAGGGAAAGCTTAGGTATTCAGCTGATGGGAAAAGAGCAGTCTGTACGTATTAGAAGTAAAACTAGTTTTCTAAGATTTTATGTTTAAATTAAAACCTCCTTTCATTTGCAAATAAATAGAAGAGCACAGTTTATTTAGAATGTCACTCTCAAAGGCAAAGAATACTAAATTGTTGTGTATAAATTCCCACTGACAGTTTAATGGGCTGGAGAGATGGCCCTGAGGTCACAGCCAGTCCCAGCCACCTGCGACTGCAGCTTCAGGATATCCAGTCCTCTCATCTGGCCTCCATGGGCATTGAATATATTTGACATACATTTGCTATTTATCATTTACACACACACACACACACACACACACACACACACACACACACACACACCACACATGTACACACCACACACACATACACACCACATACATACACACACATAGCACAGATGCATACACACACACACACACACACACGCATGCACACAGCAGATGGACAGTCCTCAGATACTAGGTAAACCTTCTCTCTCTCTCTCTCTCTCTCTCTCTCTCTCTCTCTCTCTCTCTCTCTCTCTCTCTCTCTCTCACACACACACACACACACACACACACACACACACCACTGACCTTCTACAATAAGGCATCCCTTGGCTTACAGTTTCTTCCTTCATAGCTTGTGAAAGCTCTCACCTAGTAGAAATGGAAAACCTGATGACATCCGCTTCAAGAAGTAGATGACCACAACACTGACTTGTTTCTCATCCACAGGAACTAATTTGCTGTAGCTCCCATTTGTCCATCAACAAAGTTTCTGGGCCTTTCTCATTTGATTGAGTGCAGGGACAGGGTGGATGGGTTTGGAGGACAGGGAGCCAGGTGACGGAGGCTATGGCAGGAATGCTGAGAACCGGCTGTGTGTAGTGTTCTGTTCAGTGTGCTCTCCCCTAGGCCTCATGGCTTCCACTGTAGATTTCCCATATTTAAGTAATAAGGAGCCATACTGTAAATTACCACTAGATAGGATCAGTTCCTCATGTCAGAAACATAAAGTGCTCTAACAGAAAGAGAAATTAATATTTTGCTTTTACTTTTTAAGGATAAATGCATATGGTCACCATACTGGAATTAATTTCAAATTCATGTTCAGATAAATGCGTTTGTTCTCTTATGCATTTGGAGAAGCAACAGAAGGGCTCTGCATTTGAGCCTTAGTGTTGAGTCAGGAGGAGGCTAAAAACATGTGGCACTTGGGACACAAGCCAAGATGGTAAACGTTAACGGTTCTGATTTGGTTCTCTGGCCGTGGGTTTAAGGCTCTTTACAGACGTGCGTTTGCAGTGTCATTATGTGTATGAATGAGAACTTTGTGGATGTGTGATTAGCTGATTTATGCTAAAAAGACATTTTAAAACCAGAAAATACTTTAGAACCTTAAGTTGATTTTCCATCTAGTCATCACCATTAAGTATTATTGCCCTAAACCTAAAGATGTCCATTATATTAATATATAGATATGAAGCCTAATGTTTAACTGTTTGAAAAACTGTTTGCAAAAGCCTTGTTATAAATTATGTAAATGAGAGAGGGAGAGAGAGAGGGAGAGAGAGAGAGGAGAGAGAGAGAGAGAGAGAGAGAGAGAGAGAGAGAGAGAGAGAGAGAGAGAGAGCTGAATATTCTAACTACCTTAAATGTGTGATTGAGCATTTCCTTGCCAGGCTGTGTGTCCTCTCCTGCTCCCTCAGTGGTAAAGGACCATAGGTACCAAGTACACTTGGGCTTTATATTCTGATTTCTGATCATCCCCCTGATAATCAAAAAGAAGGACTTAGGGGAAATGATTTGACAACTGAGAATCTCAGAGGCAAAGCTGGACTCCGTGGAAGCAGGCATTAACTAACCTGCGGAACCTCGGAGTCATCAGACCTCTATCTCTATTAACAGAAAATGGGTTTTGTATTGAAAAACCAATCACAGTTGCCACCCGCTGGGCTAAAATATATTAGGCTGTGGTCAGCACCTGATGGTTAATTCTTGCGGAGCTCTGTTGTTGTTGGGTTTGACTCTAGGATTACAAGGAGAGCAGAGGTTCTCCTCCTCAGAGCCAGATCATCCTCCTGGCATGCTGTCTGCTGATCCTCAGCTATCATAGCCACTGGTATCTGCAAAGACTCAAAGCCCACAAAGTCCTAATTCTCCCCAGAAGGCAGCCTTACTTTTTCGTGAGCGTGGAATCAGAATTGTGTTAATTTTATCCAAACTTTAATGGAGCCAAACTATGAGAGCCTGCAGTGACTACTCATCTGCTCCATTATGGCAGTGGCTTTATTAGCTACAAGAACAACCCATAAAGCATGATTTACTGCAAGGTGGGGACAACAGTAGGGAAGATAAAGTTCCAGAACAAAACTAAGAACAGAAAGCCTCAGGCACCAACACCAACTTTATTCTAAACCCCTGTGAAAACCTGCTGTCACTCTCATCCTTTACACAGATGTGAGCTGGAATGAACTCAGTAAACCCAACAGTGAAACAATCATAACAAGAGCAGCATGTTCCTGAGAGATTTTGTGGGCACAGGGAAAGAGGGTGGCTTTCAGACATTTGCACATTGTGCTATTAGGAAATCAATCCAATTAAAGACACAAGAAAATTTCCACTGGGACAGTGTTTGTGTGTGTGTATGTGTGTGTGTGTGTGTGTTCGTGTGTATGTTTGTATGTGTGTATTTGTGTATGTGTGTATGTTTGTGTGTGTATGTTTGTGTGTGTATTTGTGTGTGTATGTGTATGTGTGTGTGTGTGTGTGTGTGTGTGTGTGTGTGTGTGTGTGTGTGTTGTGATCCCTGATATCCTATGTCTTATTCTCTGTCCCCATAAAGGATGTCGGGAGAGGAACTGTTATGAATGTGCCTGGAGAGGTCATTCGGATTTATGTATTAGACTATGAGAGACCCCACTAGTGGGACATTCTGAGTCTTCATAGTCACTTTCAAGACACAGCCTATGAAATGTAGCGTCTTAGGCTTTGGCCTATGATAAAGCTGTTTCAAGTGGTTCTAGCACACAGGAGATATATTATTTTGGGCAAGGTAATTTTCCTGGCAGAGCCCACTGTCTTCATTTGTAAGGTGAAACTGATGATTAAGAGACGTCATATGTACCAACTTTTGCAAGTGTTTTCCATGCCTCCGTTCACTTAATTCTAAAGCAATGTTTTGCATCTGTTACCCTCTCCATCTACTGGATGAGGAGGCCGAGGGTCAGAGAGGGCAAGCCTGTTTTCTGAAGTTAAAAATGTAGTATCTGAGCTGAGATCTGGGACCAGATCTTTGGCTTCTACTGTTTGGCTTTCCTGCTGTACTGCTTCTGCAACGAGTGCAGTGCACACAGGCATGCTAGGTGGCAGATATAATCATGGAATAAAACCTGACCAGTGAAGACATCTGGGCATTTATTTGAAACTGAAGGTCACCATGCTGTTTGACAGTAGAATTGTAACACTCAGTCTAATGTCACTGATGTGTGAACTGATATCCCCACCCCACCCCACCCCAGCTTACATAAATGATTTTAACTAAAATGATTACTGTTTTCATGACCTGGGTGACTTGCAGGGAAGGGCACTCCTTTATACCAATGCTTCCGGACCGTGTCGCTCCCACCTACAAACATTTTCCTGGTCTCCCAAGCACATCGTCCTGCCATGCTCTCACCATTATTTTGACAGCGTTTCTGCCACCTAAACAAATCAAATATGCCAGTATCCACAATAAAAATTAACATGAATATGGATATTAATTGGAGTGAATTTGCACCTAAGTTCAAGCCCATTCTGTTTTTATCAACTGCTATCACTCAAAGGGAACTCCAGGTGTTGTAAAAGGTAAATTTTTGATTTTTGACTGGCTTCCATTTTCCCTTTTGAGTTTAAAAGTTTCTGTCAAAGGCCCAAAGTGTGAATGAGGAAGACCGCTTTTCGTCCAAAACTTACCAACATTTTTCCATCCTGCAGGAAAGCTGACAGAGCAAATCTGGCAAGGGTGTCAGGTCTGCCCTGACATATCCATGATGGTCTTCAAATGTGTAATCAGGCTCTTGGCAAAGCCCTGAGCAGGGACCCTCTCCAGCTGAGCCCCAGCCTACTGTCCATCTCATGGACTTGGCATTTAACAAGTTGGTCCTGAGCCTCTACGCATCTCAGCGTCAGCCTGCAATAAGCTTTATTCCTCTTGGAGGGTTTTTCAGTTTTGTCTCTAGTATTTCCTTTGCAATAGAAATTTTTATTAACATTCATAAATAAAGTTTTCCACATACTGTCATCTATCTCTCTTTCACCTAACTTATCCCAGATTTTCTGGGGATTATCTGAAAATGATCCACATGGTTAGTGGACAAATTTCTACATTGTTCTTGACTTAGTTTAAGTCAAGGAGAATGGTCTGAATTTGTACTTTTTCAGTCCTGTGTGAGTTATATAAGTCCAAAATGATAGAAACTATCTCTTGGCGTCAGTGGTTAGATCTGTCTGTTGAGAAGACATCTCTGCCTAGGCAGTGACTCTGTATTTTCTGACATCAAATTACCACCTTGCCCCAAGAAATTAGTGAGATGAACATGAATCAAATACCTAGAAATATTTTTGGAAGATTCAATAGCAAGATATCATATGGTCTCATGGTCTGTTCTAGTGGCTTTGGCTTGAAAGACAGGAAGTGGTGCTAGGTATGCCCTTCATTATGTAATTTAATTCTTGCTTGCAAGAGGAATACTTACCTGATATTGCTAAGGGAGTAAAATATCCATCTGCATTCCAATGCCTTAAGAATTTTATATTTTTACCCTTTTTTGTTATTGCTTTTTCTTCTAAATATTTTCATATGTTTCATGGGAAGTTTAGCACGTGATTGCGGGGAATATGTGGAATTTTCATGTCATTACTAAGAAAGCAAGAGGTGCTAAGGTGGTAGTTGAAAGGCAGGATGTTGAGTTTAAGGATCAGTGGGACCAACTTGATTATCAGGGAGTCTTCTTAAAGGAGAAATAGGGAGGAAATACTGAGTCTGAAAACAAACCTTCAGTTTCTCCGTAGACCTGCGAGGGTACCTAGTCTTTTGACATTGCAATACCATATGTATATCTACAAAGCTTGTGCTTGAAAAATGCACAATCAACTTACAAGGAAACCATGACAACAACTCTTACACCACTTTACGCATGTTTATGGTTTGCGTTGGGCAGCATTCATAGCCTGTCCTCACTGAAGGGTTGAGGGATGAACACACCTGGCAGTAATATTCATTCGAAGTTCTCTTCGTACAGAGATTTTAGAACTGACTTGCCTTGTTATATAAGAGTTTGGGATTAACATCATAAACTGAAATAATCCTTACTTAGTGAGATTATTGTACTGTTTCATGTGGAAAATAAAGTACATAGCACACAATCCTTGGCATAGTATATGCTCTCAGCAAGTGTTAGTCTCCTTTCTCTTGCTCATTAAGCAAAGGGGTTCCGAAGACTTTTAGGAAATAATGCTGTATTTGTACAATTATAGCAACAATAGTTACTTTTAAGGTGTCAACTCCTCCAATGCTCCTAAAGCCCTGTTCTGTCACGTGCAATCATCACTAATCCATTAAGGCAGAGTTTTCAACTTGGACAGTACTGAACGTTTGAATGAGGGATCATTCTTTATTGTGGGGCTGTCACAGGCACTCAATGAGAGGTTTGTGGTGACGGTTGTTTGTTTTATCCCCATCTCACTATCTATCACAAGGGTCATTCATCCCATTGGTAAAAATCAAAACAGGCTCAAAAGTCGTCAAATGTCACTATGGGATTGTGAGTGGAATGTAGTTAAGAATAGTCATTCTAAGGAGACTTATAGCCAGGGGGGTTAAATAGTTTCCCTAAGCTTCTATTGGCATGATAAGAATTACAAGACATTTCCTGACTACGATGTGCTTATCTGTCTGCTAATGTTATTTCAAGTGAGTGTTTCCCATGCACACAGTGTGTGCACACCGGTGCATGCTTGTCTATCAACCCTTCTACGTGTACTTCAGAATATTCCAGAACTAACTTTGCATTATTGCTCATAAACTTACAAGACAGTATTTGTGGGAGGGGAATGGCAGCTGTGTCATCACGGTAGCTCCACTCTGAGCCAGCAAGTGTATTTGAGAGGAGATCTGAGTTCAGAATACAGACATGGGTCCAGATTAACGAGCCCCATCGTAAGCGGCCTCCATTTCCTGACAAGGCTGAGCAGGCTGCATTACAAGTCATCACTTCCCAGACCGTGTCTTATGTTTGGACTCTGAAGACCATCCCAGTCTCCAAGGAATAAATAAACAATGTAAAAAAGCCCCCGAGTGCTTCTTACCCATGTGCTATTGTGAAACAGGAATAATACTCAGAGCCATGGTGAGCCAGATGTGTCTTTGTTTTCCTGCCCATCCTGTAGTCATTATCAAACTCCCAAACTCCAAGTCTCAGCCTTCTCCATGTGGAGCCACTGATCTGCTGGGAAGGTGTGAGAATGTTAATAGATCTTAATGCTGCTTCATTCTCTCCTGACTGTTGACATCTACTTTTGCATGCTAAGCAACACTTTCCTCATTACTTCATAAATACATGGATATTTATTACCATGAGGGAAAACATACTACTGTTCACAGTGACTGCAGCTGAAAAAATGATAATAAACATGAGAGATTAACAGGACTCAAGAGAGTGAGCAGTTTAGGGACAACAAACTCAGGCCTCTGGAATGTTAAAGCTGTCATCCAAAGAAGAACAAGAATGTCTCATACATGCAAGAGGATATTAGTTGGCATAAAATAACCAAAATAATACACATTATATTAATGTGTATGTAATTACTGTGTAACATTTGCATAAATATTCATACCAGAGTATTTGGGACAGATTAGCCTCAGATATTGAGCATGCAAACACACATATCCATATTCACGTACACTTACATTTAAAACATTTAAAAGGTCAGAAGAGGTGGATACGTAGAGGGCATGGAGGTCTCTGTGCTCACTGGCAAGCTCTAGGAGAACCTAGAACACACACAGTTCTCTCTTCAAAAGAAGGTATGCATAATCTGTTGTCTGCCCAGAAGGCTGGGAGCAGCTGTGGTTCATAGTCGGGAGACCTTTGTGATATCTGTGTGGCCAAGACCACATTGGATCATCCCCAGAGCCCTGATTAGAGCTTGTGTCTCTCAGTCAATCTATAGAATCTGTCTTTATGGAAGGTGTCACATGTAGTCAGTCTATCAGTCTACACAACCCATCTTTATGGAAGGTGTTGCATAATGTAGTTTCAATGTAGTCACTTCTGATCTTTATTTGGCTTACTTTGTTCCTGAAAGACATTTAGGTATGCTTTGTTGTGCACTCGGGGTTGAGTTAATTATCACCCGGAAGCTTTTCATCAACTTGTGCTGTTCTTAAATATGCCTACAATAACCTTCTTGGAATCAGACTCCTGAAGTTTGAACAAATACTGGACACTTAGTTGTGTTGAACTGAACTGCCCTCTTGCCTTTTGGACCGCTTGCCTTCTAGTTCCTCTTGGACCTAGCCCTTTTGTCTAGATTGGCAAGCCATCAACTCTGCACTTCCCAAATCCAGTGTTAGGACTACAGACGCACTGTACCATGCTAAACCTTTATGTGGCTGTGGGGATCTGAACTCAAGTTTTCATGGTTGCACAACAAGCACTTTATCTACTGAACCATCTCCTCAACCCAGATGGTTAAATTTTCCTCATCTCCCAACAAAGAATGCTTGAGCTTTACCTGAGACTTCTGAAATGATAAAGTTATTGCCCCTTTAGCATATTAGCCTCTCTAGACTCTGGTTTTTCTGGTTATATGTCAACAGTGCCTAGTAAGTTGCATTTATTAGTAGATAATCAGTCAACTAGGAGTGACTGGATGAAGACAGTCATCCCCTTGACCTTAAGACAGGAATCATATGGCTCAGTTTTGTTGATGAAGCAGCTCCTTTGTTAGACTTGGAGAATAAACTCATCTCAATGGCCTTCTGAACACTCTGAGGTGACAACCATCGCTGTACCCATTGCCCATTCATTCCACTACTCAATCAGCAAACACGTTTTTGTTCCTTGGCCATCACAGTGTGCCATTCATTCACATGACCTCTGGTACCACAAGGTAGAGATGTTAAGTAAGGATGGCTATTTTTTGTTAGGCATACTGTGTTTGATATAGATCCAAAAGTTTTGTAGAACAGAGAAAAAGAGATCCGGACCCTGCGTGCTACCACCAGCGAGGGTAGGGCCAGGTTATATGAGTTGAGTCCTGAATGAGGAGGGAAAATTACGCGATGCAAGCATTGTCGGCAAGAAAAGGTCTTAAGAGAATTTGTGAAGTGGAATCTGGTAGCTGCCTGGTGTTGGTGGGGCAAGGATGGCAGCAGGTTAAGGGCTGTTTAGCAAGTAAAGATAGGATCTGTGGAATCTTCAAAGCACAAGGTGACAAATATCTCAGGTCTAGGAAGTTGAGAACCTAGACTTTTAGAAAGAAGAAAGTAGAGGCTGGTGAGGACAGTACCTTAAACCTGAGGTGCAGAAATCTTCAAGGGTGGAAGACAGATGCCCTAGGATCTGTCTGTTTGTAGATGCAGTGCCAAATCTGGCTGAGAGGATATTCAGGATGGTACCTCATGGGTATTGTTCCATTATTTTCTTCACTGAGTTCATAGTACTTGTGTTGCATTCATGAGGACAGGGGCACTTTTTAACAGCTCTCTCTTTTTCTCATGGACTTTTTAGGTTCATGTTAAAGTCATCTTTGCCTAATTGGTTGCTAAGTTAGTGTCAGAGATTGACATTTTGTTATCCAAGCCGGGTGTGGTAGCACTCGAGAGGCAGAGGCAGGCAGTTCGCAGTGAGTTCAAGGCCAGCCTGGTCTACAAAGCAAGTCTAGGACAGCCAACGCTACACAGAGACACCCTGTCTCGAAAAAGAAAAGAAAACAGCAATGACGTTTTCTTATCCAAATAATTAGTGAGGCAAACTACGTCCAACCATTGATGAGTCCTAGTTTTCAACTTGTAGATTAGAGTGGCAAGGTAGGTGATTGAGTGTCTGTGATGTTAGTACAAGCTTAAGTACCACCAAGTTCCAAATGTATTCTCTAGCCTTCTGGAAAAAAATCTCTACCACTTCCAAGTCGTTCCAGATGTTCATGCTATGCCTGAAATTAGAGCCACGTTCATTTAGATTCAAGGTTATTACCGACCCACAGTGATGAGTAACATTTAAGTTTCTGTCAATCATGGAGCTTTTTCTGTGTCTAAATGATTTTGACTGGTGGGAGTTGGGCTGAGAACAAGAGGTTGTCAGGTGGGTGAGGCACAGAATTTACTCAGTTGGTAACCTTATTGGATTAATTCAGCTTAGTTCAATTTGCTACATATGTACAGAGCATATTCCAGGTGCAAAATGTGCCATGTTTTCTGCTTTGGCAATGGGATTCCCTAGTGCCTGTTCTCCTCAAAGTTTTGTTCTTTAGGAGCACTGAGATAACTATACAACCCACAAGTGATGAGAGGAGCCCTCTAAGGGCAATGAGGGTGGAAGGTGTGCAAGTGCATGTGTGCTGATGGGATTCAGGCTGCTGGGATGGCTGTAAGTGACAACCACTTGTAGATGTCAAGATGTGGCCTTTGCCAAATTACAAAGAACTTCCAGTTGACTTATTCATCAATAAAGTAGGCAAATGAGTTACTGAACATAAACTATTAACATTTATAAAAGGCATTTAAATGCTATTATTCCAGAAATTAAGTCAGAGATACAGACTTTTGATTTCATATCTGAGCTAAACTCTGAGCTTTTCATAAAAATTTCCTTCTCTGAATGAGAGCATCTCTTACTGGAGAAATTTTTGTGACTGCTGTAGGCAGCTTCATGCATCTCTTGATTTATAGAAGAGGGTGGAACAAGGACAAGGAAAAAGAAAGTGACATTGATTTGTGTGGGTGAGAGTATTCTAAATTTCATGAGTCAAATATAATTCCCAAGGACCTGGCAGTGCCTGAAGCCTCTATGAAGCTCTGCATCCTGTATTGCCTACTACACAGTGTTGTCTGTGGTATCCCAGTGGTCAGGCCTCACAGCTACAATCCTACATCAGCGCTGAGAATTCCTCACTTCCATATTCATACCTTTTTAATCAATCAAATTGTACATTGTAGGATGTGAATGATCATGAAATGAGAGACTTAAGTATTGAATATTTTCAGGGAATATTGATGGAAACAACCTCCTTATACTACTGTTTCAGTAACTTAGAACGCTAAATGGAATAGGTAAAGAAAGGCTGAGGATTTTGAATGTCATCCATTTGGCCTGTCTTCAAACTAAGTACTCATATTTTTGTCATGACCTAAGAGTGACAGATGCCTCAGCGAATGATCCCTGACTTTTCTTTGTCCTGGAAACTGAATTAAAATGTATTACAAACCATGCTGGTACTTTTACACACAGGTATTGGACCCTGTTGAAATACTGATTTCAAATATAAAGAATTCAAGGAGCAAGATCACTTTCTGAGCAGGTAGCACATTCTCTTTGAGCCACTAGGAGGTGTGTGTGCAAAAAGAAGCAACTGCTCCTGGCTAGGCTGCTTCAGAAGACCAGATAGGACCCACAATTGCTCCCTGAGGACAAAAGAGCCAAATCATGGTCGGCATCTCCTCTACGTGGTTTCCGGTAGAGATTCAGTTTGCAAATCACAAACAAGGATTGGGATTGAGTGGGGAGTCTGCTTTGCCTCCTTCTTTATTTTGGTTTGAAGTAATTTTGAAACTGGTTCCTTTTATCATCCATTCCTTTTATAGCTTCTCCAGGAGACCCTCCAGGCTCTGAGGCCATTTCCTTCCCATCCCAGTTATGAATTAGAGGACAGGAAATCCTTGCCCAGCTCTGTCATTTTGTGACACTGGCACCCACTCCTCCTCCTCCTCAACACCCAGGTTTGCTGCCTCCCAAAAGAGCTCTGCCAACATTAAGTCTTTTAATGTGGCTTTGGCTGAACTTGTTCCTAAGGAGTGAATACAGAAGGACACCTCTATCTTAACCACTGGGGCCACTTTAGAGGGCTAAGCGCCTCCCCAGTGCTGTACCAGTGTTCAGAGGCCATGGATGATGGACTTTTGTTCCTAACACCACAGGGCCTGGGGAACCAGCACTGCGTCTTTATGGAGAACAGCAATTCCTAAGACCAACCAAGTTCTTTTCAGTGTTATCTGCTACCTGCCATTTGAAGAGCAGGTGTCCCAACAAACTGATTATATGCTGAGCATATGCACAGTATCCTCCAGATGGTCATCTGGGAAGTGATTAAAATATTGTTACAAAAGAGAAGTATGTTATGATTAAAGGGATTGTTCAAAGTCTGTTTTCTTCAGCCATCTGGGTGTGGACAGGAGGTATATCCCAGTTTTCTTGCTACTGAACATTTTCTTACTAACTGATGCAGTTTTGATGTGGACACTCTGGGAGACATTTCAAAACTTGTAGCATCCTCAGTTCTCATAATTTGTTCATATGTTCAGTAAAAGCCTGGGTATGCGGAGCTTTCTCCCTCCTTTCTCCTAAGGACTCGGATGTGCGAGATGCTGGTACTACCACACAGTGAGCTAAGGAGATACGTGTTGTAAATACTTAGCTTCGGGGTCCAAGGAACGTGAATATGACTGATGCATGTGTGAAAGATAAGGAGAATCATATGAAATTGCCCTTAAAAGATACAAAAACCGAAAGGCTCTAGCAGATAGCAGAGTATCTGGCTGGTAATGAAGCACTGGCTGTCGATCCTCGGTTGTCTCCTGCATCTTTGTGTTTGTACTTGATGAGCAGGCTGGCCGCCAAAACCAAGAACTGTGGAAGCTGTATTCTAACCTCTCTGAGGTTAGAGGTATTACATTGTGCTGAGATATTTCTCCCTCTGCGTAAGAACCTTGGCACTGAATCAATGAAGAAAATAATAGAGTGAAAAATGTACATTTTCATGTGACTTTTTAGTAAAAACATCAAAGTCAAGAAAACCTATTAAAATCATTATCCGTTGACTCTGCCAGCCAGAAGTTACCGTCTCAGCTTCTTGGAATATGAGTCTGTTTCTTCCCTATATTTGGCAATGATACCTTGAGCATATGGTGTCGATATACTAGATTTATGTGTATTTTAAAGATCCCGAGTCCACCTCACTTTAAACGTCTCTGCTTAGGGGTCAACCTACAGTAAAGCCACTTTAAGTTCATAGTGATCCGACAACACAGTCTTCTTCCATGTTTCCAGGACTAAAGGAACTATATAACCAAAGCTTCTTGTTAACACCATACAGTCACCAGTGTGGGACTTCCGGTTAAATAATAGGTCATTGGAATGTATCTCCTGGGCTAGTTTCTTATTCCATGGGGCCCTTGCTTATAAAGCAGAACTGAATTTGACACTCCTTTCCAGTCAAGGACTTTATAACACCCAAACCAGCCTGTGTAGTGGGCAGAAATACCATGACCCTATGCTTACACAGGGGCTGGGTATCCTGCCATCCCATCTTTGTTGTAGAAAGGAATCTAGTGATAGGCACATAGAATATTACATAGGAAAACAATCTGTACCCCCCTCCCCGTGTGTGTGTGTGTGTGTGTGTGTGTGTGTGTGTGTGTGTGTGTGTGTGCCCGCGCGTGAGAGAGAGAGAGAGAGAGAGAGAGAGAGAGGGAGAGAGAGGGAGAGAGAGAGACAGAGACAGAGACAGAGACAGAGACAGAGACAGACAGAGACAGAGACAGAGAGACAGAGAGAGAGAGACAGAGAGAGAGAGACAGAGACAGAGACAGAGACAGAAACAGAAGCAGAGAGATAGAGAAAAACAATGACAGAGATAAACAATGGATATATACACATATGCGCATTTCTCTCCTTTGAGGACTGGTCATTACCACATCCCAGGTGGCCATGACTCTTTGAACAGCCTTCTCTAGAGAATTCAGCACAGCTAATGGCTCTGCACTGATGCGTTAGCATCCCTTCAGATGTGTTCTGTGAGTCTTCTTCTTCAGTCACCTTCTCCTTTGTATATGTGCTCTTGTTTCTGAGAGGACTGGCAGCATTGGGGGTACTGTGTTGTAAAGCACATCTTCCAAACAGTGCAGAATTCCTTCCCGGTGTCAAAGAGAAGATTTGGCACAATTTAATCACTCATCCAAGGCCACACTGAATGGCAGTCCAAAAGAATTATATTCCTGTTTCTAAACATAGCAATAAAGCTTTGGCCTTTTTAAAAAAAACCTGTTTATCTGATACTTGGGAGCTCATACTTGTAATCCAAGATGGCTAACGATGGGCATATAACAAAAGTTTCTCAAACAAACCTTGAACACTTATTCTTTACATTTATCAATCCAGATGTGGGGACCAAGGACCAGAAGCTTCTGATCACTGAGCTGATTTGTGTGAGCAGATATCAGACCACAGAAATGTGTGGTATGAGACTCTAGGCTGCCTGTGGACAGAGCTGAGAAACAGCTACATTGATGACAGGAAGCAGGCTGTGCTCATGTGCTGCAGACCGTTTCAGTCAGGTATAGGTCCTGGAGCTGGAGCTGGAGTTCTAGAAATGTTGGTGGCAGAGATAAGTGAGACACAAACAGCGGCAAACCCAGAGGTGCTGTTTGAATCTGAGTTGAATTTTGCAGACTAGCAAGCCAGGTTTTTATACATTTTTGAAACTGGGTGTGGGGAGTGTTATTTTCACGGTTACATTATTTTTCATTCAAGGAAGTTTGTAAGGCATACACAATTCAAAATGCAGGATGCAGAGTAATAATGTTGTCATCAGTCTTAAATAACCATTCCTAAGTCCTCAGATTGGTATCCGTGCCTGTGCCCTCTTTATCCAAGGTCAGTGTTCTCTCATTATGCCAAACATCTGTGAGTCAAGACAGTTTTTTCTTAGCTCTCCCATCACTATCTGGAGCTTTCTTAAACATTTTATTTGTAAGTCATGATATGAACTATGATTAATCCTTAGCTAAGTTTTTTATTAACAAGTGGGATGGAACTTGGTGGTAAAACCGCCCGAATGACCCGTGGTTGCAATCCCAAGTTAGGGGTCTCCTAGCAGCACAGTTACATTTGAAAAGTTCTTGATAAGATCGTAGGTCAGAAGAGCAAAAACAAAGACAGGATATTCCAAATCAAGTGAGAAAAAAGAGAAAAGGAGAGAGGCTGAAATTCGTTACTCCTGGCAGGAAAATCAGGCCCATTCCAGGAGGCTTTGCTTTGGGTAGGGGGTTGTTGCCTCAGATTCTGTAGTAACGTTTGTCACACAGACTCCACTGGGGGGTCCTGATACTCATGCAGCAAGTGTGACCCACGGGAAGCTACTTTCCCACAGGAGACTTCTATAGGAGTGTTCCGTTCTTGGACCATGATGAGACTCAGGACAAAAAAGGAAAATTTCAACATAAGTGTTGGGATGCTTGCTCTAGAATCTTAGCCTTGCAGATCCTCAGTGGAATCTTCATTTAGACAGAATTCTCATAATGTGGCCTCGGAGTGTGTCCGGTCATTCTGGAAACTTCCAGTCCCGGCTTTTAATTCAAGAGAACAAAATCATTTGAGGATTAGATGATACATTTGCTGGCTGAGTGATCGCGGACAATTCCTCATTTTCTCTGAGTCTCTCTCTCTACATCTCTAAGTGAATCCGAGTAAATTCTACTCAGGTTGTGAAGGTTAACACGGGCAATGCATGGAACAGTCAGATGACAGTACAAGAGGATCTCATGAAGGCCTTGCTGTCTAATCACGGTGGCATGGCAGGACAGGAGTTGAGGGACATGGACGTAGGAAGAGAATAAGGTGTTCCAGCTAACAGGTGACCAGAGCCATAGAGGTCACATGACATGTCAGGGCATATAGATGGCCTGAGTCAACATAGACTATCACATTACAGATCAGCACAGGACCTTGAGTACACGTGTTCAGTGGTAACATCAGTGATGTTATATTAACACCTGTCACCCTCATTTGTCAGACATGCTGAAAATGTTAATACCTTAATTTTTAGCTTTGCATTTTTGAACATTTAGAAATGTGTTTGTTGTTAAAGCACTCTTCCTTGCTTTAAACTAATTTCAACCATCATATTTTCATTTCCTACACTTTTATTATATTTTATTTTCCTTTCTATTTTTGTGACAATAATAGGTCCACAGGAAATTACAAAAGTCATTCAGAGAAATCCTGTGTACCCGTTTAAACATTATACAATTGTAGCACAGAATCACATTGGGAGACGAACAGACATTTGATGTTATGTGTGTGTAGTTTCCTTCCATTTGGTCACATGCAAATTTGTGTAATGACCACACTAAGCACAGTAAAGACGTCCTGCACTACCACGTAGATGTACATGCTTTTGTCTTTATTTAAACCTTGTTGGCTCATCTGGAACTCATTCAGGTGTTACTGAGAAACAGCAAGTGTTTTTCTAACTTGTC
The DNA here is from genome assembly GCF_964271855.1 of Acomys minous. Classification (NCBI taxonomy): domain Eukaryota; kingdom Metazoa; phylum Chordata; class Mammalia; order Rodentia; family Muridae; genus Acomys; species Acomys minous. Next base: position 74,331,550 of record NC_140490.1, read on the forward strand.
ATGTTCTCAGCATCATTTATAAACTGCCATATCTGACGCTAACTAGTAAGTCTGACTTTGGTCCCAGCTCTGTTCTGTTATGAAGCCCCGATCTTTCAGAACTCAGAGCCATGGCTCCTTTCCATCCACCAAATTCTGTCCTAAAACTTGTCCTAAAGCACAAGTGGGGTGTACTTTTTATGTCATTAGAAACAGTTGTGAGCTAACAAGATGGCTCAACTGATAAAAGCACTTGTGTTGGCTTCTGACATCCTGATTTCAATGTCAAGGTCCCTTAACATCACAGCAGGGTTGTCTTTCTACCTCTACAACATTTAAGTAAAAGAATAAACAGTGCTTGAACCAAGGTTTTGAGCCATTTCTGCTGATGGTGGAAAAGGATTGCCTGTTTATTGATGTTTATCCATTGGTCCACTGGAAGGGCATCCTCATGACAGATTATCTCTGACACTCAGAGGGACTGACGTTTATCCAGAGCCTGAGCATCTGAGCTCAGACACACACACACACACACACACACACACACACGCACGCACGCACGCACGCACATGGCCATTCCTTTAGCTTAGGATGATCAGTCTTTCTCCTTAAAGGAACATTCATAATGACTGTGTCCATATCTCATCTCTGCTACACACCTCGCTCATCCACCCTCTTCCTTCAGAATGCAAGAGACAGGTGTTTATTGGCGTGTTCTGACAGCTTCCCTGGCTGTCCTCTGGTTACAACTGAACTAAACCCTGATAGTGAATCAGATTGTATGAGTCAGTTTGTAACATTGAAAAAAGAGCCTGAGTTTTGTTTTGTAGTGCTTAAGGTAAAAGCCGGAGTTTGTGCATGCTGGGCCAATATCCCAGCCTCAAGATGAGTGGTGTAAATTTAGAATCCCGGAGTAAGCTAAGAAAGTGCTATAAAAGTAGCTATGTAAAATTGATGTATTAACTAAATATAACGGAGTATCACTTGGGACAGGAAACATTCTTTCTCTCACTTTACCTCATCTCTACATTGTTTGAAGGGGTGTGTGTGTGTGTGTGTGTGTGTGTGTGTGTGTACAAGCTTTACCTCAGAGTTGTCACTATAAAGCCCAAGAAGTATTCTGTGATTATAATTTCCTAGAGCATTCCTGCAGGAAATGGGCTGAAAGGAGGAAAAGTGTGTTTCCCTGAAGGAAGTGCTCATAGAAAGCGCAGTCTGGGAAACAAATCACGGAGAATGTTTAAATAGGCTTCTGGCTTTTTGTGTTAGAGTGGTAAGACAGTGCCTTTGGTCCCAGGGAAAGCAATTTCTTTTGGACATAACCCTTAAGGCATGTGAAAGATTCAGGCTTAATTTAAAAACCAGCACCTTCATTATTATAACTTACTTTTCCTAAACCACCTGACCACAGGCTCATACACCATAGCCACTGTCATCAGGAAACTTACAAATAGGAAAATTGAATGCCACTTAGAAAAGTAGTATTCGGGATCTCCATGGATTTCAGCTTTAAATATTGTTTCGAAGTAAGTGCTGGCAGGGTTTCATTCCTTCTCAAAGAATTGACTTCCTTTCTTAAGAATTTCTTGTATTAGAAATCATAATTGACCTCTGTCCTTTACACATTTAAAAACATACTGACAATATGATTTTAGCAACAAATAGGAAACTCTATTGGAAGCAAAATAATGACATTGACACTCTACTTATTGGCTTAATCCCTATTGGCCTAATTCATACTCTGAATACAGTGTTATGGAAATTATTTTTCAGGCTGGCTTCAGAGAATAAAAACAACGTGGACTCAGCCTTGCTTCCCAGACATCCAGAGTACCACATGAAGTGACAGGAAGCAGGGAGATGCTGTATGAAAGAATCTAGTGCTAATGTTAATATCAGACACCAGTGCTGACTGCTTGCTGGGTACACAGTCCCAGTGATGCCCTGCACCTGCCTTGCTTTGGATGCCTGAGACTCATTGTGTCATAAATCCTTCCTTGTCATTCTAGGTTGTAATATAAGAAGTAGGTTCAGTCAGTCCTATGGAGCACATGCTGGGTATACAGCTTTCAGATCCGTTGAGAACCCTTATGGGTTAAAGTGACACATGAGCTGATCAGTGCACCTTCTGGAAGCTGTTAGTCTCCATCACACTCTTGCCAATATTTGGGAATTCTTTTTACACCAAACAGTAATCACCCCACCCATTATTGCTTTTGAAAGAACACCATAGTGATCTGTCATTAAAACTCATAACAATGTCTTAGTCTGGTCCCTCAAAGCAAACCTGAGGGAACAATATGCATGCACAGACTTAAAGGGGGGAATAGTCTTCATTGACATTTGTGAGAGAGTAAGGAGGTCCATATGGGGCAAAGAATAAATTGAGTGTGGTCTTCAGTGGAGTCCGGGGCTGCAAAGATGGCTTGGTGGGTAAAGGTTCTAGCAGAGAAAATATTGATAACCAGACTTGGATCCCCAGAACACACGTAAAAAGAGGTGCTAGTGCACAGCTGCCATCCCAGCACTTTTGTGGCAAGATGAGAGGTGGAAACAAGAGAACTGGCATTGACTGAGGCTTTGACAGGCTCCTTAGTGTGGGGGATGCAGCAAAGAGAGACCCTGGCAAAGTAAGGTGGGGTGGGAGTGAGGGTCAGCTCCTGCAAAGTGGTGCCCTCACCTCCATATGTGCAGTGTGGCATACTGCACACACACACACACACACACACACACACACACACACACACACGCAATCCTTGCACTGATGTGTGGGAATCACAGCACAGAGGTGTCCTCTTCTTTAAGAGCACTAGGCCTAAGATCTCGGCTGACAATCACTGGTTGCCTCACGGGGTGGAGGGGAAGTAGTAGATGCGTGATTTCGTGGGCATCTCTCTTCATTCCTCCTGCCCCGGCCAGGTGAGGCCATTATTCTTACATTCTCCTAGAGAAGGGGCACTGGTGGTCAAGGGGCTATAAATCAGTGGGGTTTGTGGCAGTACCACAGGGAGTCCCCAGTAATGGCTGCTTCGTCCAGATGTCAGCAGCTGTATTCCAACTTGAGTGTGGGAATCACTTAGAGATAACTTCGTTTGAGTTTCTGGGCCTCATTGCCAGCGCTAATGGGTTATTTTTTTAACAAGTTTCTGGCATTATTGATGCAAGTTGAACACCAGGGAACTACCTTAAGAACGAATGGATTATAACACACTGGAGGCTGGTTGAAGACCGTCTAAAACAAGGAACACAAATTTTACTCTAACGGGCACAAGGCATCATACAGCCCTCCACTGAGATGTATTTCCCAAGGGAACAGGACATAAGAGCCCAACACCACACTGCGAAAACTTTCTGAGACACCATTCTTAGATGCTCTCTGCCTTTCCTGACAGTCCGGCTCCTCACTGTGAGTACCAGAGCTCTTCGCAAGACATCAAGAAATCTTTTTGTTAGTCCCCATCAGCCTTCCATCTAGAGAGGTAGAACGCCAGGCAAAGATATGGTACCACATGTGTGACCTTGGATGTTCTTTCTTACAAATGGGAAAGACTGTGAATCTATTCTAAAGGTATCAGGAACAGACTATTTGTGATTCATCTCGAGGTTTGTAGAACTGGTAGCCATTAGCACATTTAGCCTGTTTTACATGATCATAGGACTCTGAGGGATCACAGGCTTTCATTTTAACCCAGACCTCATCTGAAAACCCAGGGTTTCCTTCTATCTCCTCGTACTCTCAACCTCTTAAAGATCTTGATAAAAAAAAAAAAGGAAAAGGTGGCTTAAGGTTTAGGGCTTATGGGGAAAGTGTAGATTCTGAAAAATCATGCTTAAAGGGAAAAAATTTTCTAATTGCATCAAAAACTAACCCAGGAGGAAAGACATAAACCAGATGCTGGAAGTGGATGGTTTGAGTGGAGGAGCCCAGTAGATGACGGCAGCTTATTAAAAGAGCAGCCCCGGGACTCACTAGAGTTTTGATTATTTGATTTTCTCCCCCTGGGAACTTAATTTAAGAAAGTCTCCCTCAGGAAGTTTTACTGAAAAGATGCCATCTGAATTAAACTGAAGTTTCATGTGCAGCCTGTCTGTGGTTGGTGTGGATTGCAGCCTCCTGGTGTTCTAAGAGGGACTGTCGCCAGCAGAAGGAGCCGGGGACGGAGAGAGAGGTGCTGGCAGTCGACTGAGTGGGTTGATGCTCGCTTGTGTTCTCTTCCCTGCTTAATGAGGTCAATGAAATGTCTAAATTGGAGAGCATCCGTCCCAGATATGCCACAGGGCTCGGCAAGGAACGCGAGTAACACAAGCCCAAGGCTAGGAAACGCGAGAAACTCAGGGTGAAGACCTCTCCCGTGTCCTAGCAAGCGAAGCTTTTTGCTGACCTAGACCCGGGAATTAAAAGACAGGCAGGAAATAAAGGTTTTTTGTTGTAGCGGTTTGTCGTAGAGGTAGTATTTTTTGCAACCTCAGTATAAAGCCCTGCCATCCTCCCTGCCCTATTACAGTCCCCACCACTTCCGGTCTCCCTTCCTTTCACTGCTGTCCATGTAGTTTCACTCCTCCAAAGAAAACCTTCACAAATTATTTAAGCTATTCATTTGAATTGATACTAATATGTGAAAATTCTTTTTTAAAACTTTTATTAATTTTGTTTTTTTATTTTTTACAATTTCATATATATATACATTATACTGTCTGGTCAGTTTACTCTTCACCCACCCTTACCTCTCTCTAGCCTTTGCAGTCCCCATCTCTACCTCCTTACAAGTTCCTTTCACATATTTACGGTATTTTTTGTTGGGGTGTGTGTGTGTGTGTGTGTGTGTGTGTGTGTGTGTGTGTGTGTGTGTGTGTTAACGAAGGCCATTGCTTTCACCATGGCTTTGGATTTGTCCACTGTAGTTTTGTGGGCTCACCAGTGGGTACGCAACAGAAGACAACGGCTGCCCCTCTCATTAAATGCAAAAAATAATCAGATTGTCAGGCAGGGAGACGAGGGACCCTGTGGCACTGTCCTTGGTCTATTTTCACTGTTTACAGGGTCCAGTCTTGTACAGGCCTAGTGCAGATGGTAGCACTTACTATGCAGTTAGTGTAGTATTATTGTTACGGTTGTTATTATTTATTATTCTGCTTATTTCATGCACAGAAGCCCTTCTCCCTGTCCTTTTTATTCTTTCCACCCCCTCTTCAGTGTTCTTTGTGTCGGAGATGGAGTTATGTGAATGTCCCGTTCTGTGCTGAGCACTCACTCATAGCCACTTATTCTCAGCACCATGATCAGCTGTGAATCTTTGCAAAGAGAAGCTTTTCTGATTAAATCTGAGAATAGCATTTGTCTATGGCTATAAACATAAATATTTAGAAAAGAAGATCAATGCCATGTCAATTTAGCTAAACAAGGCTACAAAGTCTTTACTTAGGACCTAAGTTCTCCTCAGCCAGGCTGTACATTTTTTAGAAATTGGATTTACAATACCAACCATGAATTTCCTCTTGTGGAGTGGGCCTTATTCCAATCAGAGGCCAGTTAGTTACATCCATAATCATTGTGCAACTATGGCACTAATGGGTATATCTTGCCCAGGAGGTTGGTATTGTAGTTATAGAATTCGTACCTTAAAATTATGGTTAAACCATCTCTATATGTCCAACATGATAGAGGTTTGCAAGCTTAAAAACCAACCAAACAAAGTATCCAGACTCATAAAGGTTCCTGGGCGTGACCTACACCTTCCTGGTTTTTGAGAAGGAGAACGAGCTTTAAGGCAGAGGAGTTTATGCCTTAGTCCTCAGTCATTTCGGCAGTCAAAGATTACCTCCAACACAGAGAAAGCAAAGTTCAGCAGGATTGCGGCTGAACAGCTGGCTCCGTTAGCAAGGCACTGGGAAGTGCCTTTGGGCTTGTTGGACTATTAGTGCATGAGCTACCCCTTCTTTGGTTGGTAATGTACGCTTGCTACACACTCATACATTTCAGGGCTCACCATTTGTTAAAAGAACAGCACTAATAAAGAAGCTCACGGGAAAGGGCTGGTTATAAACTAGCCTATCTTCATTTAGCCACAAGTGATATTTTTTTAAAGAACAGATGTATCTCTTCCTTTTTCTAGCCAAATAAAGCATATTGCAGTTCATCAGGGAGATCTGGAAGGCAGTGCCTAGCTCACACTACGTATAACACATATGCTGACTTCCTCCTCTAATTTGTTGTTGGGTGCTTCGCAAACCTCTCAAGTATAATGTAGCATGGGATGAAAACATTGTCCATGTAGAGAAAAATAGAGTTTAGGATAATATGAAAGCCAACTTGAAAGTAAACTTTTACTTGTAAGAAATGCTGTAACGTGGGGAAATGTTGATTTCTTTTCTTGAACTTTTAGACGCTCCAATAGGGGAGCGGAATAAGGGGAAAATGGGAGGGAGGGAAGAATGGGAGGATACAAGGGATGGGATAACCATTGAGATGTAACAAGAATAAATTAATAAAGGAGAAAAAAATAAAAAAAAAAAAAAGAAAACATGTCAACATTGAGCGATTCTCTTCCCTGGGGTGGCAGCTCTCTAACCCAGGATGGGTGCCCTTGGCATGCGCAGGGTTTCCATTTCCCTGGAGCGGATTTGCCTTTCTTCATAAGTCTTTGGTGTTACAGTTGGTTTCCAGTAGGTGGCGCTATTGGGAGGGAGTGGAAGCTCTAGAAGAGAGGAAGTTAGGTGTTTGGTCCTGTGCCCAGGAAGGGAAGCTTGGGAACTCGAGCCCCTCCTCTTCCTTTGTTTCACCTCCCTGCCGCTGTGAGTTTAGCAGCTTCTTTGCAAACACTTCCTCTGTGATGTGCTGCTTTGCCATAGGCTAAAAAGCATAGGGCTGGTTCATTACGGGTTGAAACCAGTGTAATTGTGAGCCAAAGTAAATTCATATAAAGTGTAATTCAGATATCAACTGCAAGAAAATGACAACTTGTTTTAAAATTGGAACTTCTATTTTCCCTCAGCAACGGCCAATTTTAAGTTCAGCAGTCTGCAGTTGGAGGCTAGTTGGGGTGGCATTATTAGTCTCTCTTCCATTTCCTCACCTGTTCGTCACAAACTGTCATCCTAATTACCCACCAGGAGAGGAACATGAGCAGGCAGAATAGAGCTGACCCGTGAGGAGAGCCTTGCTTGATGGCACTGTGTGGTTGGCTGGAGGCTCGGGCTGGTCTCAGTGATGCCCGCACCCCTTCCCCTGTGCACATCGCTTAGCAGCTTGGCCCAGGCAACACCTGGAGTGTTAACATCTCCTCAGCAGTTCTGAGTGTTCTAAGTGTGTCATCATACCGTACCGTGCCATACCATAGCACACCACACACACCAAACTGTGCCATACCATTCCACACCACCTCATATGTTTTATTCCGTGCCAGATTTACCATACCGTATCTACTATACTATAATATTCACTACTGCACCATCCTGTACCATACTGCACTATATAGCATACCATACCATGCTATAGCTACCATCTTAACTACTCTCCTGGAGCCTCAGTTATCAAGCTTGAAGACAGAAATAAGCAGAGTTTTTTCCCATTTCCAAGGCCAAGGATATTATTCTGTATAAACGCTGCCCCACTCTAACTTTGTACCCATGAAATAGCTCTTAAGGATCTCAAATTCGGTTCCCACCACTGCCCTGCAGGAATTACAAAAGATGCCTGGAAACATTGCCACTTTGTGCTTAACTTCTGGCCCTCAAGCAAAAGTGAGGCAAAAGTAATCCTACCTCAATGTCTTATAGCCCATGAAAATCCTACTCCTTGTGAGGCACCTAGCAATGGTCAACTTGAATATTCCTCTGGGAAGTGCCAGCTGCATACAGAATTGCTTCAGTTATTTATTTACTTGTTTCACCACCATGAACTATATCATTATGCCTTATGCCTTTCTTCATATTCTCTTCCCAGTGGGAAGAAGTCATTTGACCACCTTAGGAGACACCATTTGCCATGGAGAAAACTGAAGCATCTTAAATCCTGTGTCCCTTCACATGGTGACATTATTTAAGTAGGTAACACTGGTTATTGAAAACACCCCCCACCCCGAATGTAACTATCTATCCTCTCTCAATGACTTATTCTTCCCAACTCGAAGGCTCTTTGGAGATTTGCCCTGCACTGGGTCAAATGCCTTCAATGCAGACGGCTCTGCTTCTGCCACAGTTTCTGTTAATCTCCCAGTTTTGCCTGAAGCCATGAAGTCAACCTCAGCGCAGAGTCTCTTTCCAGCCCCTCCTCTCCAAATGAGAACCATGTGCTTGAGTGAGCTGGCTCTTCTTTTCTTTTAAAAGTTATTCCGCATTATTTAATGTAACTATTTATTAATGCATAGATCTGCAATAACTGCCCTCCCGCTGGCTGTTAGCAATTAAGCCACATTAATACAACTATTTGGTCTCAGAAGCAAATTTCCCTAAGCACGATGGACATGCTTAAAGCTGATTGTAACACCCTAGAGAAGCTAAAACGCCGAATGTTTGCAACTCACACTGAAGAAGACAGTGGAAGCAGTGCATTGGTACCTATCAGATACTGGTGCAGCTCCCACCCTTTGTTTTCTGCATGCTCTCATGCAGCCGACTGGTAAGACTGAGCTCCCTGTTAGCAGGGTTCCCAGTTAGCAGTTTACATAAAGGTTGAAAAAAATCTTATTAATACTAACGTCATGGCATATTCCAAAATTCTAGATCCAAATCAGAAGGTAACACTGTGAGAATCTTGGGATATCTCTGTTCCCATGGCCGTCCACTGAGGTTCTTTGAGAAAAGAGCAGCACAAAGGTGGGATCCAGGTTATAAAAATTACCCTTTTGGGGGGGTTAGAAAGATGGCTTACTGGGTGAGAGTGCATACTGCTCTTTCAGAGGTCCTGAGTTTGGTTCCAAGCATCCATGCCAGGCAGCTCACAACTGCCTGTAACTCTGGCTGCAGCTTGTAACTGGTTCCTCTGCCTCTGCTGACACTGCACTCACATGCATATACCCACAAACAGATACACAAACACACACATAACTTAAAGTAGCAAACATATTTTAAAATCATACTTTTACTTCTACTGAGGCCTATATTTTTTAAATCCATAATTTGTTTCAATAATCAACCAACCAGTACAGAGAAGCCATCTTTACTCTCATCTGTTCCAGTTGGGCAGGGCAGGATAAGCACTTTATAGCTATAGCTCCCAAGCTTAGCTGCCTTCCCAGAGCCCCCTTGCCTATTTCCTACACTCCTTCTTCCTTTCAGCATCCCAGTGGCCTTGATGACAGGGTACAAAGGATGCCACCTGTTAGCATGCTCCACCGATGAACTCTTTGTTTTCATTTTAAAAAGCAATACTTTATTCCCCAGCAAAAGTATACTCACTAGAAAAAAAAAACAAATGAACTAAAGTATTATTGTATGTAGTAGCTCTCCACAAATTCCATATTTATACCCATATAATTGAAATGTGGACATAAGTCTCCACCTACTCCAGCTCAGACTCAACATCTCAGCCAGGATTTCTTTTCCCTTTCTTGGGTGTTCTTTTTTGTCAGTGGCTAGCCATCACAATCTGACAGGGCTACAAAAAAGATAAGCAGCCCAGAATTCACCTTGTACTTCCCTCTGTGTTCAAAAGTCAAGTCCCCATTCCACCTCCTTGTGATATCTTCCAGCTGATTCCTTCTGTTTGTCCAGATGTGTCCTTGGACTACTTCACTCTCCTCTTCCATCACATGCTAATTAGGCGTTCCCAGTCCCCATTCCTGTACCGCGCACCGGCCAACCAATCAGTCTCCTCTTGTGGTTTGCTTGCCCTTTCCAACTTCCTCTTGTTTTCTCCAGTGTTCTCCTTCATGTTCAGTGTCCATTGTACATCAGTTTTTTTTTTTAAAGCTGTATTCTATAGCACTTGATGTGACTTATCCACTGTCCTCACTTGCTGGTGTTCTGAGGCAAAAAAAAAATTCTTATTCATTGACCTGTCATTAATGCTGAGCGAAAATAGTTGTTTATTAAACTAGTGTATTACAGCATTGGCTGAGTGCATTAATTGGATTTGGACATGTAAAAGATAGACCCGTAGACTCAACTGGTGATGTGGATGGAGCACATATCTGTCCTATACTGTGTTATATTGCAGAACTATCCTTAGCTGTCAGTAAACTCAGTGGGACTTCGTTGACTAGTGCAGCAGACAGACCTTCTCAAACTGTACGGTCATTCCTTCTCTCATTTCAGATTACAGAGGGCGAGAAGTCATCAGCAAAGAAGAATACTAGCTTCTGGGTTGCAGGATCCTGTTGTATAGACTGTAAGCCAGCAATGATGATTCAGGGAACCCAAATAAATAATGGGTTAGTAGTTAACCACTAAGTCTATAGTCTCTTTAGACACACTAGACCATGACTTCCAAACTTTAACTCATTTTAAATCTGCTGTTGTTGCCCTGACTTTAATCTGCGAATGGATATTTAGTAAATCCTTGTGTTTAAGACAGTGACCTGACAGAAGCAATTGTTATAGTAAATACATTTTAAATTAGTATACGAGCACAAATATTGTTAGAATAAATGCTTAATCACAGGAAAACTTTTTGAGTATTAATTCTATTAAATTTTTCAATGTACTATAACAGGATAAAATATAGGCCATTTAAAACATCAAAACAAAGAAATATGAGCATGACAGCCTATGATGAAACTATGTTTCTGTAGAAATTAAATGCATCTATATTTTTTATCTGACCATCAGTTATTTATCAGTAGAGTGAGACAAATTTAGATCTGTTGAGAATTTAAAACCGTGATGGCATTGCGCAACACTATTGTATAAGCATCAAAAGGAAGCAACAAAATGCAACCAGTAAGGTTTTGCTATTGAATCAATTATAAAATGTGACCTGATTTTAAGGATGCTGAAATGTGAAGAAGAAACTTGCCTCTTAGAATTAAGAAAGTTTAGTAGCAAACTGGAAAACGCACTTTGTGAGAAAAGTGCCATCCACTCACCTCTAGTGGGAACGTAATTTGGTATACTCTTTCTGCATGCAATTTAGCAGTTATGTACTCCAGTTTTTAACATGCATCCTTTTGACCCTGAAATTTCACTTCTTGGAATTTGTGATGAGGAAATAATCAAGAATTTGTAGAAAGATTAAGCTACATATTTGTTCATTGGCATAATATTTATAAAACCAAAGCATTGGAGGCAATTGAAATGCACAGACATCAGTGATTAGTGGAATAAATTATAGCATATCCATATCAGGGCATCATCCACTGGATTTAAAAAATGAGCCCGCAGATGAGGAGTAACTGGAAACACTTCGTGCTTTCATTACCTAATTTTTTCTCAAGTAAATATAGACATTGATACTGATATGAAAAAATAGCTGGAACTAAACTTGTATTAAAAGTATTTTAGAGAGCAGTATTATAGTGAGAATTTCATTTTTTTCTTTTTATTTATTCAGATACTTGAGGCTTTTAAAATTTTACAATTTATAAAATCACATAGTGAAATATGATTTTCTACTTGAAACAAAGATATTCCTTTAATGAATTTAAAGATTATGTGAGACAGTAAGAGGATGCTTTGCTATAAATAAAATATTTGAAATAAGAATAGAATATATCTTGGTTGTTGGTGTAAAATCAAATTTCATATGAAAATGAGCATCATGCATTGAAACTAGTTTCTTCCACCTAAATACTACCACAGTTTCAAGTCAGATTTCTGTTTGTGTCATGTACATAGTGATATTTTAATCCCTGCAACCAAGTCCGTGTTACCAGGCACTCAAGAATGATCAGGCATGGAATGCAGTGACCTTAAGTGTCACATTTGAACATCTGTTTCTCATGTTGTGATATTTACTTCAGATTTGGTATTATTAAAAAATGAGAAAAGTATCTGTTACCATGGGTAACCAGGCAATAACTTGAGGCTGATGGATTAGCATGCTTTGTCTCTATAATGTAATTCAAATAAAGTCATAACATTTTGGCTACAGCTTTCATCTGTCAAGCACTCGGGTTTTTTTTTTTTTTTTGAGGAGGGGTCTGATAAGTAAACTGCTAGGTTTCCTGCCTAGTTAATAATAGTCCAACAAAAAAGGAGAAAAGCAGATTTCGACTTTCCATTTAAAATTGCTATCTGCAGTTAGAGATTTAAATATACTAGTGTGCATTCATAACTGATTCCGGTGACGCTTCTTTTCAACCAAATAATATGAGTAATGTGTTTTAGTGTGTATGTATGAACAAGTAGGTATGTTTGCCTGTCCCTGTGTACATGCACATATGCGATCGGATGCCGGAGATTGATGCCACGTGTCTTCCTCAATCACACGCTGCACTTTTGAGAATTTCATCCATGTGAACTGTAGTGAATCATTCCCGCCCTCCTACTGCTCCAGCCCCTGCTGTGGCTCCTTGACTCCACCTCAGCTTTATACCCTCTTCTTTTTCAGTCATTGTTACTGCGCCTGTGTGGACATGTATGTATTGAATGTATGCATCTGTAATATCACCCAATGCGTCCATTATGTGTTGCTCGTATGGATACTTGTTTAGAGATGAGTATTTGGGATTATATGTCCTATCCATAGCATCTTCCCTGGGAAAACAGTGAATCTCTCTCCTGCTTTCCTGGTGGTCATTAATTGCCTGCAGCTCTTCATCCAAGGATGAAGCCTTGTGATAGTTCCTCCTTCATCCATGTTGGTCTGTCATCTCACGTTATTGAGAGTTCATGAGTGTAACTCCCTGTCATATTTACAGTGTGCTATCTGATTGCAGACATCTTGGTCCCTGGCTTTTACAATCTTTCCCCTGGCTCATCTGCATTATTCCTTGTGTGTAGCAGTTTGTTGTAAAAGTACCAACCAACTGGGGTTGTGCGTCCCAATTTCTGTGTTTTGACCAGTTGTATATTTCTCTGATAGTCTATGCCTACCTCAAAAAGAAGCTTCTTTGATAGAGAGAGGACTACTCTGACCTATAGATTTAACTGGCATTTTAAATGCAGTTAAGAATTATACTGCTTTGAGAAAGTGGTGGAGGGTCTGTGACCTCCACCAGCTATAGGTAATTGGCCAGGTTTAACAAACTATGCATGAATTCCCTCCTACTGAGTATCTTCAAGTGCTATCTATCAAATGGTGGTGGGAAAAATATATGTCTACATGTAGAAGAGTGAAATTAGACTCATATCTATCGCTCTACACACAAAAAAAAGCATGGATTCATATGGATCAAAGTACGTAGTATAAATCTGAAGTACTGAAACTGCTCAAAGAAAACATAGGCAGCACCCTATAAGCTGTGTGTGTAGAAAAGAACTTTCAGGAATAGGACTCTATTTGCTCAGAAATGAAGGCCAACAGTAGACAAATGGCGCCTCATAAAACTAAAAAAAAAACTTCTGAAAAGCAAAGGAAACAATCCAGTGAAGAGAAAGCCCATAGAGTAGGAAATAATCTTTGCCAGCTATGTATCTGGTAAAGGATTAACATTCAAAATATATAAGGACCCCAATAAGCAAAGGTTCAAGAATTCAAAGATCCAATTAAACACCTCAGGTTAAAATAAGAAAACAAAATGGCCAAGAAGTGTCTTTAAAAGTTTTCAACACTTTAATAGTTATAGACATTATAATTTAAACGACTTTGATATTTTGTATTACCCCAGTCATAACGGTTCAGGTGAAGAAAACAACTAACAACACAATGCAGCCTGCATATAAGGGACAGGGGCCTGTCAGCAGGCTTGCCCAGTGGCATGGCCTCCATGGAAAACAGTATGGAGAAGTCTCAAAAAGCTAAATGGAAATCCTCTACAGGACCCAGCTATATTAATTCCTAGCAAATTCTCCCTTTATATCCTTCAGAACATCAACTATGCCACTATTTCTGGCACATGGGCCGCTCAGCAGACTAAGTTCTGAGACAGAACAGCTTGTTCCTAGTTTTCTTCCCCCTGCTACTCTGTAGCCTGGTCTGTTCCCCTTCTGTTCCAGGCTTTCTGGTGTGTCTCTAGTTTATTATCAGAGTAGTTCTCCATTTCCTAGATTTCACTCTCTATAGTTTCAGATAGTCATTGTCAACCCCAATCTTTTTTTTTTTTAAAGATTTATTTATTTATTATTATGTATACAGTGTTGTGCCTGCATGTGCACCTGCAGGCCAGAAGAGGGCATCGGATCACATCATAGATGGCTGTGAGTCACCATGTGGGTGCTGGGAATTGAACTCAGGACCTCTGGAAGAGCAGTCAGTGCCCTTAACCTCTGAGCCATCTTTCTAGCCCCTCAACCTCAATCTTAAACTATTGAATGGAAAATTTTAGAAATAAATAATTCATAAGCCTGATAATATGTGCTAATTTCATGAGCATTGTGTGACATCTCATGCCATTTTCCTCCATCCCATTCTGGATGTGAATCAGCCTTTTGTCTAGTATTTCCATGCTCTATCCACTACCTGCCTGTCAGTCACTTATTAGAAACAGCCACTGCATGCACAGCAGATAATGAGGTTCCATTGTATTGTTTTTCTAATTCTCCTGCTGTTCTTGCTGTGGGTCCCCTCTTACGCTTTGCTTTTTCTCTCTTTGTTTAGAGTGCCCTTATTTGGATTGTAGGCAATCCCTATATGCATGATGAAACAGTTCCGAAAATGTATGGAATCTGCAAGTCAGAAACTGAAGGAAGCAAATGTGAGAACAAGTTTAGGCAGGGACTGTAAAAGTTCACAACAGAAAGCTGAAAAGCAGAATGAAGTCAAGAAGTGTATTAAAATAGAGTGAACTGAGTTAAAGATAACATCCCGAGAAACATTGGATAAGAGAGTGAAGCTGAACAAAAGGAAAAGGCCTGTAAGACTACAGCAAGCCCGTGGCACACTTACAGGAATCATTCTGACAGTTTTTAACATCATGCACCTCAATCCTCTGTGGAAGCCTCAGCCTTTGGTTCTATATTCCTGCATTCCATATATGACATTAGGTAAGTCACTCAGCCTATTGATATTTTAGAGATATGTGACCTTGCTTAGTCATAATCTATGGACCCACATGTTTTAATGTTCTTTAGTTGAAGACAGTGACTATCTCTATTACTTATCAAAGTGATCACAAATACCCAGAGCGACAGGACTATATTTTATAACGCTACAAGATAAAGGAGTCACATCTTCTTGAATGGGTACCCATTTTTTTTCATAGTGGGGCAAAGGCAGCATCACGCTTCTGATCAGTAGAAAGCAGAGCTAGGCTGCGGATGCCACGCAGAATGTGAGTGCAGTCCTAAGATGAAACATGAGGATACAAAGAGCTCCATCCACGGTAGGGCAATTTGAGATTTCCCCCGACTCTCTGAGGAAGAATCTCTATTCCCTCACTCTTCTCTATCACTTAGGGCATTTCAGTGGACTTGTGAGGCACTGGCCACTGTATCATTCAGGCTTCTTCCAGAAAAGCAATGTCCTTTAAAGGTAACAGCACAATATATGAACGTAACTAATGAAAGTATCGCTAGAAATGAGAAAATAATAACATTAATAAAAAGACATGCTGTTTACCTATTGCTCCTTGAATATATATATTTTGTTTAAAAATGCAATAATTATATGTTGTAAAGGATAAAAAAAAAAACAACCTGACTTTTGGCTAACATGACACAAGCTTTGCAGAAAGATGTGATTAAGCCTGTGAAGCGGGAAGCTTTATTTTCTCCATGTCTTACTTAGTCTGACCTTTGCCAACATGAACATTATCACACAAACACAGAGCTAAGGTTAATGTATTTAGATACACAGGCAGTGAGGAAACAGTCTAAGGGCAGTGCCCAGGACTCTATGTACCTACACCCCTGACTTGTTTATGCAAAAGCCTTGTGTGTGAAGCTTCTGGAGCCAGTATGCAGCAGCCCTCTTCCTTCTGAGGGTGTGTTGACAGATAAAGCAGAACCTGAGCAGCCACTGTTTCTCAGATGCCATCAAAGTGAAAACCGCTGGCTTAAAAGAGGATGTTCACAGGATGTGGAGGGAAAGCCACATTAGTACAAAACAGACCCCTGCTACACACATTTTGCTCATTGAAATTGCTGTGTTCCTTTCCTTTCTTTCTCTTTTATCTTTGGAGAAGTCTTAGAGATGTCTATTTGTGCTCCTGGGGGTAACTCGTTGTTTGCAACAGTGCTGGCAGATCAGGAATACCCTCAGAGCATCTCCCTGTGAGGCATCATAGTGAAATGCTGCAATGCAAGGAATTTTACTTGGGACTGCAATTTAATAAATGTTGGACTATCTCTAGGTCAGATCTAGTGCAGATCAGTCACGACCATCTGTCACCAAGCTGCAGCCAACTGGCGGCTGGTTGGTGGTCATTATGAAATTCGTTACTAATTTCAGTTCACTTCTTAATTAATGAACATACTTATGCACAGAACATCCCATAGCTGATCATTTCCTTAAGTGCTTCATTCTGTTCCTGTAACCTGGACATTGTTTCTCTCTGGTCAGCATGCCTTCTACTTGCAGATGCCCCACTACTGATAAAGCACCTTTAAACTCCATTTGCGCACATGCATGCAATCTGGAAAGGAACTGAGGGATGAGTTTTATCCATATTTCAAAGTTGAAAATATGGATCACAGTGAGATTTGTAGCATTGGGAGCATTTCAAGAATGCCCTTTCAAGAGGATTTTAGTATTGTATACATATATCCTGGTCCTGGATGAAAGACTTTCTGCAGCAGGCTCTGACTAGAGGACTGAAACCTTCATTTACATGTGAGGAAATCTGGCTTGGTCTCTTTCAAAGGCCTTAGGGGTTTTTTTTTTTGTTGTTGTTTTGTTTTGTTTTGTTTTGTTTTTTTGCTTTTTGTTCTTGTTTTGTTTTCTGTTTTTTTTATTTTTTATTATTTTTTAAATTTTCTTATGTATACATTTATATTATCGCACATATAAACAATAAACTACCTACATCAAGAAGAACCATGAAACAATCAGGAATTATATAAATGTTACATTCATAGTGTTTTAGCTATTTGTATTTGGCAGCCTAGAAGAAAATATGTTCCTATCTTGGTGAGTTTATAATTTTTAATGTAAATCAATATAATTTTTTATTTCTATTAACCTAAAACATCCATCTAGACATAAAACCATCTTAACCCCTAAACAACTAAGCTTAATTGTAAAACTAAACTATCTGGTCTTCAACCCCATCAGAGACTTAAGAGTATATAAAATTACCTGAGAAGACATGAAGTACAGCTTAACAGCTTCAAAACTGAGAAGATGACAGAGACAGTTTACTGTCTGAGCAGTCACCCAAAACTCTCTATAACACTGGAGCATCCTCTTCAGCCTTCTGGCCCAATACATCTGACAGACATATTTGTGAGGCAGGAACTATTGAGGACTTGCTTACTCTGTCCTGGTAGAGGTTGGCCAATGACTCTGCCTGCATCCAAGCTTGCCCAGTTTTAGGCAGAATTCTATCTATTTGTTAAACCTAGGATGTATATTTTTGTGATAAAAATACACTAGTAATTGATGTGACCATGATATGATCAATTAACAATTAACTTGTATAATTTACTTATTCTAAACATTCTATAATAGCACTTCCAAAGTATTGGAAGTAAACTTTGTATTATAATTGAATTGTATGTATATAATATCACATATTAGAATAGAAATATATATATATATAATGTATATGAAGAATAATCTTAAATTTGAATTCTATACAAATGTATCTAAAATTAAATTTATTTTGCAACTATATACAAAATTCTATACCAGTGATTGTTTCTGTCTTTTATTGTTGTTGGTTTGGTTTGGTTTGGGTCCTGTTGTTGTTTTGTTTTGTTTTTTCTTGTATTGAATAATTCCACCCATCAAAACCTGACTAAGGAGAGAACTTCCCTTTTTTGGTTGCTGATGAACATGTGTTTTGCTACCAGTAAATTCCTCTAAATAATCATGGTAAATAATGACATCTTGGGATAAACACTGAACATATAAAAGGTTGACAGCCCTAAAACACAGGCAGACACTCAGCCCTTCACCTTAGAGGCCTTGGTTCTTCCTCCTCGGACCCACACTGTAGGAGGCACCTTAGAAAAGTCATGTTTTTGTTCTATGTTTACATCATAAATCCACATAATCAGACCTTGGTGTAGTGCTCAGCCATTCCCGTGCTGTAGCTCGTTTGTTTCTTGGAATTGTCTGCTCATTCAATACAAAAACAGTTTGTTTAGACCAAATATAATTGCTTCCAATAAATAAGCACACCTGTTTTGTAAAAATGAAGCTTAAAAAATCTTTTTGGTTATTTTGGAATCACAGTGGCTCAGTCAGACAATGAAGTGTGCATTCTGTTCTAAAGCCATGTGGATTATGTGGTGCGCTGGCCTTGAGTGAATGAATCTTTCTTCTCCTAGACTGCATGTAACCCTCTGAACAGGACCGTCTATCTAGAGCTGGATCAGAGCAGATGCAGAGCAGAGCAGAGATCTGACCAATACAGTGTAGACACTTTGAAAAAGATGTTGCAAGAACTGGGCTGGGGCTGAGGGCAAGTGAGCATGCTATCAGACCTTCCTGGCTTGCTCTCTTCATGCAGCTAATGAATTTGGAATGTAAGAGGGCAAATTTTTCCATACAAGAAGTTGATTTCAAGGTGAAATCAATCAGGTTTTATTGACTTTTCCAGCTCAGCAAATTGTACTATCTGTATCAGCTGTCCCCAGGCTACTGCTCTTGTGACTGTCTCTCCCTACACTGGCAGTGAGTCTGTCCAGAACCTTCTCATTTATCCACTGATTATTTCACCAAATGACTAAAATGCATAAAAGGTTTCCTTTTGTTTTTTTCTAAATCTATGATCCAAAGCTTTCTGTCATTTTCACCCTGTAGGCACAAGAATGCAATACCAAGGTGAAAGGAATATTTTGAAATGTAAGATTTCTGTTCGTGGGTACAAAGTTGGGTACCAGCAACTCTTCCTAGGGGTCTGAGGTTTGCCTTGCTTAAATCAATGGTGAACAGGTTGGAAGTTAAACTGCAACGGGAACCAAAGCCGCCAGAATCTTTCTAGCATTTCTAAGGCCTCCCCAGGATAACTTCAAAAGCAAGTCACAAACCCCTGTGGGGTCCTACTTTGCACCTGTCATTTGGTGTGTCATTGTGAAAGTGAGCATTTGGAAACTTACTGCTTTGAGAGGAAGAGTGTCAATTGTCATAGCCTTCTCCACCATATATGAGTGTTCTTGCACAGCCTATCATGCTGGCGAGGGTACAGGAAATGTGTCCATAAGCCTGGAAGCTTCCTGGATTCCAATTCTCAACATCTCACATGGAGAATGTACCCGTGACTGTATCTATTTAGACAAATAGTTAACCAATAGTCTCAGCTTACATTGAAGATGATTATTTTAACAAAATTCTAGTCTTCTGAGTTTCTTGTGTTTTAGCACAGTCTGGAATGGAAAAGGGAACAGGGAATAAACAAAATTTCATTCACAAACTTTAGTAACAATGTAAATCTCTTTCATGAGTAGTTTTTGAAGTGGCATGTTTCAGAGTTATCTTTTAGAAATTTTACTACTGAGAATTTAGGTGTTTGTCTTAGAAGAGTATATATGTTTAAATAAATCAGTGATCTTATAAACATTCACTAGTAAAAAGGCATTGGTGAATCCATTTTGGGAACATGAATATATTATTGTATGTTATGAATTGTTCCTGTAGAAAAAGGACTCTTAATTTGAAGAGAAATAAGCAGGAAATGGGCAGAACAAGAAGTAATTTTTCAACTGATACAGGTTGATCCTGAAGCCAGTCTTTCAGTTTCACATTCTAAATGTATTTACCAAAGGCAGTTAAGTTATTTCATACCAAGCTGGTAAAGATTTAATATTTTCATGGTTCTGTAGGTCTTGGTGGATTTTCTCAGCACCCCTGTCTCTCTGCTCCAAATGGTCCAACAGACCCTAGAGCCACTGTCATGTGGTGGATATCCCAAATAGTTAACTGGAATTCCATATTTACTCAAAATAGCTTCACATTGACAAGGCCTACTCTACAAGTGACATTGCTGTTAGACTTTGAGACTGTCAGTTTAAGACAGGCTTCTCTCTACAAAGTCAAGTCCTTCTAGAGCTGACAGGCCCTGCACATGTCACAGCAGAGGAAAATCAAAGGCGACCTAAATATGCCTGATTACAGGAATGACAGAGCATCATCCTGTCCCTGACTTTGAGTTTTGATCAGGCTCCTAGTGGCTTCATGAGATCTTTGCTCCACTGTCACAATATTGCTCCACAATAATTTCTAAGTACTGTTCCACAGAAAACACTGGAAGACAAAGCCATTCATCAAATGTCAACCACCCTCAAAGGTTCAAAAGAACCCAAAATTGCTCAAGAGTCCAAAGCCAACAGGAAGGCAAAGCTTGACGTTCATGCATTACAAGGGGACTTACCAAGGCTCAGACTTTTTTTGAAACTTGAAAATGCACTCCAAACTTGTTTCTCTGCTCCACTATGTAGAAGTAACATGCAGCTAATGCTTGCAGTAGAAAGAGAAATGGTCCCTGGAGTAAATGACTTCAGTAGCTGCTGGGAATGTCCAGATTTTTTCTCCACCAGAATTCAGTTCATGCAAGTAACAGACAACTCCCCACGTGTATCTTCAGTCCTTCATGCTCAACATTTTTATTGGACTTGGGGCTCACAACAGGTGTCCTAAGTCACATCCGGCCATCTTTCATCAGTAAGCCAATTAAAAGCACCAAGTTAGAAGTGGAAACTAGAAGACGGAAATTTATTTCGGTATGGCCACATTGCGAACACGGACAAAGAGATACAGTGACCCCAGCAATGCCAGTCCTGTAGAGAGCAATGCTTAAATAGTGGGCCAAGGATATGAGCATCTAAGCGGTGGTGGACAGGGTGAGGTTCTGTGCACCACAGACTTATCTGTCTGGGCTTCGGTCTCACCCTGTAAGATGCTCTAATAAGTTGGTAGAACTGTGTAAGATCTCTTTGCTGGAGGTAGTTCCCCTTATTGAAGTATCTTTTCTTTCCCACAGCATGATATTCCTGGGGAAATCCTTTTTCTTTGGGGTCCATGTTTTAGTAGTCTGATAGATTGAAAGTCACGAGTGTCTCTTTAGAATATCTTCATTTCTGCTAGGCTGGTTATAATTGTATAATGGGTTTCTATATATTGTTCAACACTTAAAATGTTTCTTCCCTAAAAATGAATTATCATGTTAATTTTTCTCTTCCTATCATTTTCTTTTCAAATTTTCTTTTTCAAATATTCTTTCCATGTGCATTTTGTTGTTGTGATTTGTTGTTGTTGTTGTTGTTGGGTTTTTGTTTGTATGCTTATTTTAGTCATTATTCTTCATTCTGATGGAGTCATTTATAAATCATGTACACTATAAACAATATCTGTGCTCTCAAGTAACATTTGCCATGAGAGATGAATGTCGCCAAGTCACAGTGTCAGTGACTTGCTTCTGAGATCAGCTGGCATGAGGTGCAAATCCATAGGGCAGTGGACAGAATTTTCTGTGAATGTTTACTTTTATAAGGCTATTGAAAGTTCTGGTTCACTAAGACGACAATGGGCCTCTGTAGAAACTGGAGGTCACAAATACTTCATAAGTACAGCCAACACATGCCCCCTGAGCCTCAGGCCTTCAGCTAACAAGAGCTCCAATATGAGCAGCCAGGGGAACTGGGTTGTAACCCTGGCCTCAGCCTGTCCTTGTGACTTCTGAAATGGACTTGACTCTGAGTTGAACAGAGGCAGCTCTGGAAAGAGGGGTGACTGCAGGAGTAACTAGATCAGTACACTTCCACCACAGAGCATCACCTCCCTTCTCAGCAGGTACCGGGACTGATGCCTTCTCATTTTTGGTTCTGTTTGAACAAAATGGAACAGCATCCACAGTTCTCTGGACTTACTACTGGCAAGTAACTTTTCATTATGGAAAAGTGTCTTCTTGAAGTCTCTGTCCACTGACAGAGAGTGAAAGAAATGCTTTTAAACAGCTATCTAGTCTGTTTAAGTCCACTTATAGAGTAGTGGACTTCAGCTGTACTTGCCAATAGCTCACCTCAATAGCCAAAAAAGAGCCAATATGTGCTCACAGTGTTTAGTGGAAATGCTAGATTTTAGCAGTGCTGGTCCTTCCTGGTCTGTATCCTGGGCCTGCTCTTCCCTCTAGGACTTAAGCAGCTGTTGTTCTATTCGTGCAGCTTTGTTACAGAAACTCTTGCTGCTAGGGGTATGGCAGCAGTGTTAATGCCACCTGGAAGCTCGTTAGAAGCAGAAACTCCTAGGACTGTCCTGCGTGTTAGAAGAGTCTTAATTCTGAATGATTAGGAAATGCAAGGTCCTGCTTCTTGTCTACTTTTAAAGATATATTGTCTGGCACTGTCCTCTGAATCCTAATCCCAGATGCTGCCCAGCACTTTCCATTCCTGTGAGACTAGCTTAGAACTTGTCATTCATTTTGAACCTTCTGAATTATTGCTCTCTCACTTTTCCTTTTAAATAAAGCTCCAACTCTCATGTTGGTGTTCCACATACTGCAGCCAGGAGTATAAACGAGGGAAAATGGTTTGCGCTCTGCTGTCCGTTCCTGATAGCTCTTCCAAGACACTCTCTCTCTCTTTCTGTGTTATAAGAATACATAATGAAGGGGGAAATGGGAGGGAGGGAGGAATGGGCGTATACAAGGGATTGGATAACAGTTGAGATGTAATATGAATAAATTAATAAAATATATTTTAAAAAAGAATACGTAAGGACCTTCAGTCACTAGCTCATATACCCATCTCAAAGAGATATTCTCTTCAAGCCTTGTACTTAAGCCACCTTCAAATCTTGCTCCTCACCAGACTAGCTGTCAGTCTGTCTTTCCTAGAGTTGCTGTGACACTGATGAATGTACCAGAATCTTTTCATGTAGGTACCAAGTTGCCCCATTCTTCATGTTCTTACAGCTTTGATTAGTGAAGAAATCTTAAAACACAACAAGATACCACCACGAAGGGCAAGAGGATACCAAACTTCATGGAGAAAGCAGAAAACTGTTGAAACAATAGAGAATTGTGAGATCAAGAAGGCAGCTGTGAGAAGACAGAATAGAGTTGAGGTTGAGAATTTTGCCCTATTGATTTAAAATGGGTGGGTGACTTTGGCAAGTTACATAGCTTTTCTGTGCCTCAATGTCCCTTTTGGTAAGTTAGTATCCATAGGAAATGAAAAGAAATGATGCATATAGGGTACATAGCAGATCATAAAAGTTATTAAATATTAGAAGGCATTAACTGTTGTAATTATTTGCATAATTTGAGCACTTGACACTTTTTTAGGTGTGTATAAAGATAACATGTTATACTCCAATATAATTAAGGGGACCTGTGACATTTGGAGCAGGTTAAGAAATCTGCAGCTCTACAGTGAACTAGGCAGGCTCATATTCAAGGGTGTATCAACCTTTGTCTCAACAGCTCCTGGGAGGACATAACTGCCTCCTCAGGTCTTGTTTGCAATAGACTGTTCATAGGAAGCGGAAGGCTCATTGCCAAGGGAGGTCAAGTGCCTAAAGGACAATCTCTAGAAGAGCAAAGAGTAACAAGATGCAGCAGTGGTATGGTAGGTCAAAGAAAAACGAAGCTTTTAAGTGGGACTGGTGACAGGGCGAGATGATTGGCTGAAAGGCCTGCACTGAGGATGATGGGTACTGTCTGGAGGCACAGGTGAAGGCCCCTATGATGGCAAATGGTGAATGCTCTATTAGTATAAATAGGATGCTGCCATTTCTGGTGTCTCCTTTGTTCAGTATTAGTTTATAAAGCAGTAGCTTTTTCTGTATAGAAGGATTTCTTGGGTAAATGGATTTCTTCTTGCCTTACATGATATACTTTCCCAAGCTGTATACAAAGGCAGTGTGTAATTCCTGGTTTAGGGATCCTTTTGGAAAAGAGAATGGAAAGCTTTTAAGAATCCATGATGGTATTAACATCAAGGAGACAGCATTATCTAGACATAATAGGAGTGGATATACATATGAATTCCTAGTCATTTAATGGCATTAATAAGACCTTCACAAACTCTAGGTCAAAATAATCCAAGCATAGAAGTGAGAAGGTGGGCATGAAATCCTAGAGGCAACTGAGGCACTAATAGTATTAAATAGCTGCTGGGAGAGGGGAATCACTTTTCTTTAATGATGTGGCTTGACCATCATAGTATAGGCTGATCATATACCACCAAGAATACCTGGGTAACATAAACTAAACTTAATGGAGAAAGAAAAAGAAAATCATAAAATTGGGAGGAAAATGATGAGAGAGATGAGATGAACATGTTTAAAAATTTAAAGTAATAAAATAGTTTTTAAAGTGTATTATTCTTGCCCATTGAAAAATGTTACCTAGTTTATCTAAATGATATAATTTCAATTTTGCATTTCTAATACATGGTTGCCAGTTTCCAAGTCTCATTTTATAAAAAGCTGTAGAATTTTGTAAAATGTCTGTCCAGAATCTGTTTGTCTTCAGTGACGAAATCTCTCCTGTAAGACCATTTCATTTGTAAGCTACTTTGACCTAAGTGAGTCTCAAAGCTATCATAGTGCTGTTCTATCATATGGCCTTGTTTTTCAACAAGTGCACACTCCCCACTCCAAGCTTGCTTTCTCCTTTATGACTGTATCTCTGCTGACATATACTCATACAGTTGCCTTTAGATACATTTTCTTCCAAACTAGCACCCAGCTAATTTTAATAATAATTTCCTCCCAAAATTTGATCTTTGACATTGTTTTCTAATTCTGAATACATATGTCATAAAATTGAACTACTTCATTATTACAAATGTAAAGAGAATTTTACCTAACTAGGAAAGTTGCATGTGTACAAGAAAACTACTCCAAACTAAGGAAAGACATATCCATACAGATACAAGAAGCACCCAGAACACCAAATAGACAGGACAAGAAAACAAACTCCTCACACAAGTCATAGTTAAAACACTAAATAAACAGAACAAAGAGTACTGAAAGCTGCAAAAGAAACATCACAAGTAACGTGTAAACAAACATCCATCAGAATAGCCGCTGGTTTCTCAGTGGAAACTCTGAAAGCCAGAAGAGCCTAGAAATGTACTTCAGTTAGATTCTAAAAGACCATGGCTGCTGACCTAAACTACTGTACCCAACAGAAATGCCATAGTGGAATGAGAAAGTAAACTTTCCTTAATAAAAATGGACTAAAAGAATTCATGTCCCTCAAGCCAGCGATCCACAGACAACTAGAAGCAGCATTTCAAACTAACGAAAGACATAAGCATGACCAAGAGACTGTAAAAGAAAACAAATGAAGCTATAATTATTGAAACACAAAGTATGAATAGGAATACATGCATCAAAATAATATAAATCAATAAATTAAAATTTAAAAAGGACTGCAATCAACACATACCTATCAACGATATCTAAATATGAATGGCCTCAACTTTTTAATCAAAAGATGCTGAGTAGCTCAATGTATTAAGAACAAGATGTAAAAACTTGTCTTAGGTTTAAAGATATATGCCACATTAAATTAAAAGGATGGAGGAAAGTATTCCAAGCAAATGGGATCACAAAGCAAACAAGCAATGGTTTTTTAAATGTGTGACAAAATAAGCTTCCAACTAAAACAAATCAGAAGTGACAAAACACAACATATCATTCTGTTCAAGGGAACAATTGACCAAGAAGACATTAAAATACTAAGCACATAGGTACCAAACTTTGGCGTACATTGTTCCATAAACATCACAGTACCGGAACTAAGACACACAGTAGCAGTAACCCTTTCCTAGCAGATGATTTCACTACTCTACTTTATTCAATAGATAGACCATCCAGACAAAAAAGTACATAGAGAAATAAATAAATAACAGAATAAATAAATAACACCTTAAGAATATCTACACAGCGTTCTACCCACACAACAAACATTCCACACATCAAAAGACAAACACTTCTCTAAGGTAGACCACATCCTAGGACACAAAATAAAACTTAATAAAATTTAAAAAATGAAATAACTCCGTGTATATACTATTTCATCATAACACAGTAAAACTTAATGTCAACAGTGAACAAATCTCCAGCACATAAACTCATGGAGATTAAACAACTCATTACTAAATAATGAATGGGGCAAAGAAGAAATCACAAAAGAAATGAAAAAAAATCTTGGAACTAAAGGAAAATGAAAACATAGAAACAAAACCTCTGGGACAGAGTACAAGCAGCTCTACAGGGGGATTTATAGCTCTGGGCGCCTACATAGAAAAAAAGAAAACAGTGCACAAATAAATGACTTAATGATGCGACTCAAGATTTGAAAAAATAAGAACAAACCAAATTCAAACCAGTGAATGGCAAGAGACAATAAAAGTCAGAGCAGAAATCAATAAAATAGAAACAACAAACAAACTAAAAGACAGTACAAAGAATAAATGAAGCTAAGAGCTAATTCTTGAGAAGGTAAACAAAATCAACAGTTCCTTGTCCCATATAACAAAAAGTAAAAAACCTAACCTACTTAGCAGAGTCAGAAATGAACAGGTAAGTGTTCCAACAGACACCAGAAAATTCAGAATGTTTACAAGGGAACACTTTAAAATCTACTCTCTATTGTGTTGGAAAATCTGAAGAAATGGATAAACTAGGGATTCATTCAAACCCATTGTTAAATTCAAGACAAGGTCAACAACTTAAAGAGATCCATAGCAGGTGAGGAGACAGGAAGTAAAATTAAAAACTTTTTAACTTAATAAAACCCATGTGTTTAATCAGAATTCTACTGATATTTTTAAAAAAAATATTTTATTTAAATTTTAATTTATGTTCATTGGTGTGAGGGTGTCAGATCTTAGAGTTATAGACAGTTGTGAGCTGCCATGTGGGTGCTGGGAATTGAACCCAGGTCCTTTGGAAGAGCAGGCATTGCTCTTAACCACTGAGCCATCTCTCCAAACCCCCAACTACTGATATTTTAAAGAAGATATACAACCAATAATTCTTATTAAAGAAACTAGAAACTAAAAGAACACTTCCAAATTCCTTCTATAAAGCTACATCCTAAGAAATACATCATGGACACATGCCCATTCATGGTAGCCTCAAAGAAAATAAAATATATAGGAGTAAGTCTGACCAAGGAGGTGAAAGTCTGCTGTAGTAAAAACCTTAAATCCATAAAGAAAAAAAAGAGAAAAAGACAGTGAAAATGGAAAGAGCTCACATGCTCACGGACTGGCAAAATTAATATTGTGAAAATAACCATTCTACCAAAAGCACTTTACTTATTCAGTGCAATCCCAATAAAAATTCTAACAGCATTCTTCATGTAAATATTTTTTTTAATCTCAAAATCCATATGGAACCACAACAGGCCCTGGACAACCAAATCAATCCTCAGAAAAGAGAACAGTGTGGGAGGGATTACCATTCCAGGTGTAAAGATAGGTAACAAAGATACTCTAACACTAAAAGTGTGCTGTTGCTCTTGTTTCCGTCTAGATTTTAAAGGAATACCTGTTGCGGTAGATACTGTGTCTTGAGCTAGGATACAGGACTTGAGCTAGGACTTAGGGATTTGAGCTAGATGTGACCTGAGAGCCTCCTTGCTCAAGACTAGCTTTCACAGTACTGGAAGTTGCTATGCAAACTGATGATGGAGAGATGTAATGAATAGACCTGCCAAGGTGTGACAACTAGGATGCACCACAATGACCAGTTTGGCATGGTATCCATAAAGGTATAACAATGGCACTCATATCTTAGTGGTAACCAATCGCTGTCAAGTTGTACTTCAGGCCTGATAATTAGGAGGGAAATCATACCTGGTACTGTAGCCTCACTTGCTGCCTGTGGCTGATGAGGTCATGGATCCAAAAGAAACTACTGCCACTTCACCAAACCAATACAATTCCTAGCTTTATTCTTAATACTTATCCTGATACCAATAGATATGTGTATTCTCAACACTCATCAGATAACTTCCTTTTTGCACCTAATAGAGACAGCTTCAGAAAGACACAGCTGGTCAAAAATGCAGAGAACAACTGACTGTGGGGTGTTCAGATCTTGTCTAATACCTCTTACAACTCATCTTCTATGTCCAAGTCTCGTGGAACATTGCAGAAGAGAGATCAGAGCATACCTAAGAGCTAGAAAACAAGACTGTCTTCTAGGTGTTACAGGGGAGCTACCTGCATGAAATATCAACAATATGTTTACCTAAAGAAGACTTGAGAAAGGATAATACTAGGCGATATGGCAACATGGCTGGAAGAAATCTCACAGGGCCCCTCCGCTTCATGAAAGTTAACTAAGGGCTATGAGGGAGGGAGTCTTCCCCGAAATAAGCCCCCTGATTGTTTATTGGATATCAGTGGTCTTTCTAAATACATATTCGTATAGCAGCTCTAGATGACATCAAGGTATGTGTATGTGTGTGTGTATATATATATAGATAGATAGATAGAGAGAGAGAGAGAGAGAGAGAGAGAGAGAGAGAGAGAGACAGACAGACAGACAGACAGACAGACAGACAGACTGAGAAACAGAGAGAGACAGAGACCATAAATTTGAAAGCAACTGGGGGTGACATGGGAAAGACTGGAGGAGAAAGTGGGAGAGGAGGGAAATTATGTAATTCTGTTTTAATTAAAAATAAAATAAATTTTAAATAATCTCAATATTCTGTCATATGTGATTGACTGATACATTATTCCACTACTACATGTTTAAGCCATCACCAACAATGTAGTATTATAAATCATCTGAGATGACACTTATGTGTAAGACATTTCAGTATTTAACAATTATTTATTTAAAAAAGAGTCACATAATTAGAGTTACTTAGTTAAGGAGAACATTGTTAAAAGTTCTATGCCTGTATACTGAATAACCATGTACATATGTATGTATGTATGAATATATAGTGTGTGATATCCATGAAATATGTATTTTATAATATGGATGTTTACAAATGTTGTACATGGATGGTATTTCATCTGCTCTAGGCATATAGTCTCTTATTATTTGGTTTTATTTACTTAGGGCAGTATTTTCTCTTTTTAGATCACATTTTAAATTTTATTCTATGTGTATAGATATTTTACCATTTTCACTACTTGCATATTTTGTGCCCATGATTGCCTAAAGAGGTCATCAGATCCTCTGGATCTGGAGTTATAGATTGTATAAACTGCTGTACAGGGACTGAGAACCAAACTTGTGTCCTCTGGAACAGCAGCCAATTCTCTTTACTGGTGAGCCATTATTCCTACCCACAGAATAGTGTTTCTTAAGTTAATTTATCTTTATATATTTAGTTTGAAGCTAAAGGGAAGAGGGTTGTCTGAGAGACCCCACCTACGGGGAAGGAAGAATTTTGAAGCATTTGAATACATTTAATTACATTAATAGAAAGCCTGAAACCACACTACGGAGCTATCTCATTTGAGTGCTAATCTACAGGCCTAATATGCAGGAGCTGTACACAGTGAGATTGATTGGTGCTGAAAGTGTTATATAACAAAAGGATAGGTTGAAAACAAAATAACTTCAGCAAAATGTATTTAATGATATGTGCCAAATACTTTTGGTGTTTATTGTAGAACACTGTCCTCTGAGGAAAAACAGACATCATTTTCATCAAATCAGCTGTGGCAGCTTGCAAGTGACCATCACAAGCAGAGCTAGTGACTGCTGTCATTCACTTAGAAAAGGGGGCAGGTGGGGAGTAGTATTGGACTCTTCACCTGAGACTCCAGCTGTTCCCTTCTGTACCACCCCAGCCACTTGTATGCAATTCTGCTCTAATTGTATGTGTCCTCAGGGCCTCGGGATGTGCGAGAGTTTGAAAATTGAGCAAGGTTAACTGAAGGGTAGGGTGACTCCATCTGTGGAACTATGGGGAAGCCATCATCCATGCAAGATGTTGACTTTCCAGTACTGCCGCCTTTGTGTCCCTGACAGGCTGTCCCAATTTGCTTTCTGTTGCTATAATAAACACCATGACCAAAAGTAACCTCAGTGAAGAAAGGTTTCATTTTAGCTTACACTTCCAAATAACAGTTTATCATCAAAGGGATTCAGGCAGGAACTCAAGGCAGTAACCTGGAGTCGAGACCTGGAGAGTAGACTGCAGATGAAAACTTCTTACTCTCGTGCTTGCTATGGCTCCCACGCAGCGAGCATTCTTATAAAGCCAAGGACCACTGGCCAGGTGTGGCACCACTTACAGCAGGCTAGGTCTGCCCATGTCAGTCAATACTCAAGACAGTTCTTCATAAGCGTGACTGCACGCCAATCTTATTTGGGCTCTCCTTCAGTTAAGACAGCAGAGAGGTTTCAAAGATGTCAATACCATCTCTTGTAATCAGCAGAAGATCTGAACAGTCAGAACTTCCCTTCCTAGTGAGCCCTGATTTCAGAAAAGAGCAGCATCTTCTGACATACCTGCCAAATGTTCCTCATCTTCTAAGTGTGTTTCTGGGTGCTCTTATGTTATAATGAAAACATAGCTTCTGCAAGTCATGTCTTCATATTTGAAGGAAAACTACAAAAAAATTAGTATTTAGTAGCCATCTAAAGCTAACTGGATCTTAAAAATGAACTGGAGGACCAAAAGTAACCCACACCTGTATTTATAGGACACAAGTCCCCAAGAAGCACTCACCTGTTCCTATGTTCAATAATTTTCATAAATTATCACTGAAGACAACATGGAAATAGTATTTGGTTTCGGATTTCTACTAGGTGAATGGGAGTAGCAGTGTTAGTTCTCAAAAATCAAAGATAGGAGAAAAGCAGTGATATTCCCTGACAACAGTAACAGTTAATGCTACCTCGTAATTGAGTTAACTCCAATTCCTTATTGCTAGAATATGTCTTCACTAAGTATCAGCTCTAAGTCTCATCTGGGCTATGGGACTGGACATGTTTTTGTCTCTGACTTTGTTTGAAGGGAGGTGTTTATTAAAATAGGGATACAGATACTAAGCTGGGCTCCTATTAATCTATCTGCATTTGCTAATAGTTCCTATTAATATATCTGAGTGTAACTTAAATGCTAGGATATACTATATCCGAGGGGCAGAGTAACAAGTCACTGCAAAGCAAGTAGCTAAGAGTAACAGGCACTTTAAGTTCTGGAGTCCCAAAGAGTAAATGTTGTCTGGTCACCTTGACAAGATCTAGAGTCCTCAGCAAAGATGCGCCTCAGTTGAGGATATGCCTCCATTGAATTCCTGTATGCAGGACTGTGGGGGCATCTTCTTTCCTGTATGTGTGCATGTGTGTCTAGGAATTTTAAGACTTTATTCAAACAGAAAAAGTAAAAATGAAAAAAAAGAAAAGAAAAAAGAAAGCATTTTTTCTTGACTAGACATTGAGATGGAAGGGTCCAGCACACTGTGAGTGGTGCCACCCTTGGGGAGATTGTTCTGAGTTGTATGAGAAAGCAGGCTGTGCAAGCCCTGGAGAGCAATCCAGTAAGCAGCACTCCTTCCTGACCCCTGCTTCAGTCTCTGCCTCCAGGTTCCTACCTTGAGTTCTGGCTCTGACTTCCCTTTGTTATAGGCTATAAGCTGTAAACCAAATATGTAGGCATTACTTTGTAAATCTACTTTTATTTTGGTTTCTTGTATCTCTTTCTCTTTTCTCCACCCCAATCCCTTCCAATTCCTCAACACTAAGTAGGAGAGAAAGATTAGTGGGGAGAAGGGGCGTAGTTTTCCTTAGCTGCTTCCAGCTGTTAGGGGCATCAGGTTCTTTGGGACAAGTCCAGTCTTCATTTCAGGAGAGTCAAACGGCATCAACTGCAACCAGGAGTAGCAGTGGAGAACCAGTAGCCTTCCTTTTTCTTGGAGCTCCCAGTTTCTCTCTAGGTCTGGCATTTATTGCCACTGGCAAAGACCACACCCTGGCACAAGCAGTTCTCGGATGACAAAGCTCATATGCCCTCTTATGAGGCAGTTATCAGCTGTGGACAGAAAGCTGGAACAGCCTCTATATCTCACACCTGGGAATTAAAACAAAAACATATTTAGATATTATAAACAAAACTTCCATAACACCAACACTTTTCTCCCCAAGTTACTTGGTCATGGTCTTTTAAGGCAATAAGAAGCAAATTGTGATAATGCTCTTTGCTTCGTGGCAGTGTTTCTCTGGTCTACTTTGATGGTCACATTTCTGGCCCTTCCATATACCTGTCATCTTATCTTGCCTCTTTGTTAGCAGTAGAAGTAAAGGTCTAACCCAAAACACAAGAAAGTGTTACAATCTCAAAATCCTTACCTGAATTCCATCTTCAAAACCTCATTTCCCAAATACAGTAAAATGTACAAATTATAGGAATTGCAATTTTGTATGTATAGGTTGTCATTTTTCTTTTGTATTAGTTTTGCTTTGTTTTGTTTTTTAATTATTTAATGTGTTTATTCTCTTTCTATCCAGGTAGTAGCCCCCTCCATCCTCTCCTCTTGGTCCCACACTCTCTCCCTCTTTCCCCCAACCCCACTCCCCTACTTCTCAGAAAAGGGGAGCCCCTCTACCAACCTACCCTAGCACATCAGGACTGAGAGTATCCTCTTCCCCTGTGGCCTGGAGATGCCGCCCTGCTAGGGAGATATTATAATAAATCAGGCAACAGAGTCCAAGTCTGAGACATGCCCCACTGCTTTGACTAGGGTATCTACATGAAGCCTGAGCTGCCCATCGCCTGCATGTGCTAGAGGGCCTAGGGCTACTCCATGCATGGTCCTTGGTTGGTGCTTGAGACTCTGCAAGCCGCTTTGGTCCCTGGTTAGTAGACTCTGTTGGTCTTCTTGTGGAGTGTTTGTCCCCTTCAGTTCCTTCTATCCTTCCCCCACTTGCCCACAAGACTCCCTATGCTTTGCCAATGTTTGGCTCTGAGTCTCAGCATCAGTTTCGATCCACTGGTGGGTGGAGCCTCTCAAAAAACAGCCATGCTAGGTTCTTGTCTGCAAGCATAGCAGAGTATCTTTAATAGTGTCGGGATCTGGCTCTCTCCCATGGAGTAGTACTTAGGTTAGGTTGAGCCAGGCATTGGTTGGACTTTCCCTCAAACTCTGTCTTTATCCAGGCATATCTTATAGGCAGGGCAAAAATTGGTTCTAAGTGTTTGTGGGTGATTCGATGTTCCCCCTCCCTCCACTATGAGTCCTTTCTGCTTAGAGGGTGGCATCTTTAGGCTCCATGGCACCTGTTACGAGAGGTCTCCGCTAGAGTCACGCCCCGTATCCTTCCAGGAGGACTATGCCATCGGTCTCCAGCTTGTTACCGGGATGCACCCACCCAAGGTTTCTCTTGTCTCTGCAAGCCCTCTGCCCTCCATGCCCCTCTCCCCATCTGATCTCCACCCTCCTTTCTCTCCAAGCTGCCTATCCTATTCTGTTTCCTCCCTACATGGCGTCTTCCGCCTACTCTATTTCTCCTTTTGAGTGAGATTTAAACATCCTACCACGGGTTCTCCTTGTTGCTTAGCTTCCTTGGGTCTGTGAACTGTAGCATGTTTATGCTGTACTATATGGCTAAAATCCGCTTATCAATGAGTACATACCATGTGTGTCTGTCTTGTTCTGTGTTGCCTCACTCAGACTGATCTTTTCTAGTCCATCCATTTCCCTACAAATTTCATGATTTCTTTGTTTTTAATAGCTGAGTAGCATTCCATTGTGTAAATGTACCAGTTCCTTGATCCATTCTTCAGTTGAGGGACATCTAGCTTGTTTCCAGATTCTAGATATTACAAATAAAGCTGCCTTGACCATAGTTGAGCAAATGTCCCTGTTGTATGCTAGAGCATCCTTTGGGTATATGTACAGGAGTGGTATAGCTGGTTCTTGAGGAAGAGCTGGTCCCAATTTTCTGAGAAAGTACCGGATTGATTTCCAAAGTGGGTGTACAAGTCTGCACTCAGCATGTGCTGTCAGTTGAGATTTTGATCTTACTCATGTGACCAGTGTAAGATGGAATCTAAGAGTAGTTTTTATTTGCATTTCCCTGATGAGTAAGGACTTTAAACAGTTCTTTAAGTGCTTTTCGGCCATGTGAGATTCCTCTGTTGAGAATCCTCTGTTTAGCTATGTGCCCCATTTTTTTGAATTGGATTATTCAGTTATTTGGTTTTTATTTATTCAATTATTAATATATTTTAGATATTAGCCCTTTTTCAGATGTAGGATTCGTGAAGATCTTTTCTCAATTTGTAGGCTGCTGTTTTGTTCTATTGATGGAGTCCTTTGCCTAACAGAAGCTTTTCAGTTTCAAGAGGTCCTATTTATTAATTGTTGATCTTAGAGCCTGAGCTGTTGGTGTTCTGTTCAGGAAATTGTTATAGGATTGTTTAAACCATTTACCTGATCTTGTTTTAACTTTGTTAGGTATAATCTATCAAGAAAATTGTCCAATTCATTTAGGTTTTCCAATTTTGTGGAGTGCAGACTTTTGAAGTAATACCTAATGATTTTTTTTTAATTTCCTCAATATCTGTTGCTATGTCCTGTTTTTCATTTCTGATTTTGTTAATTTGGATACTCTTTCTCTGCCTTTTAGTTAGTTTGTCTAAGTATTTGTCTATCTTGCTGTTCTCAAAGAACCAGGTCTTGGTTTCATTGATTCTTTGTAATGTTCTCTTTTTTATAGTTTGTTGATTTAAGCCCTGAATTTTATTATTTTCTATTGTCTACTCCTCTTTGGTGTTGGCTTCTTTTTGTTCTAGAGCTTTTATATGTGCTATTAAGTCACAAGTATGGAATCTCTCCAATTTCTTTATGAAATTGCTTAGTGCTATGAACTTTCCTCTTAGCACTGCTTTCATTGTGTCCCATA
Organism: Acomys minous; assembly: GCF_964271855.1. Taxonomy (NCBI): domain Eukaryota; kingdom Metazoa; phylum Chordata; class Mammalia; order Rodentia; family Muridae; genus Acomys; species Acomys minous. Next base: position 74,366,504 of record NC_140490.1, read on the forward strand.
AGTTCAGATACCTTCATTTTAATTGAATTCTAGAAAGTCTTGAATTTCTTTTTGTATTTCATTCCTGCCTGACTTAGTGGTCATTGAGTAGAGAGTTGTTCATGAGTTTTTTGGCTTTCTGATGTTTCTCTTGTTGAGTTCTAGCCTTATTCAGTGGTGGTCTGATAAAATACAAGAAATTATTTCAATTTTCTTGTATCTGTTGATGCTTGCTTTTGTGACCAAGTATGTGGCTCTGTGAGGTCCTAAGAATAAGGTTTACTCTTTCGTGTTTGGGTGAAATCTTCTGTAGATATCTGTTAGGTCCATTTGTTTCATGACACCTATTAGTTTCATTATTTCTCTGTCTAGTTCCTGTCTCAATTGATCTGTCCATTGGTGAAGGTGAGGTATTGAAGTCTCCCACTATACATGTGTGGGGTTCAATGTGTGATTTAAGCTTTAGTAATGTTTCTTTTATGAATGTGTGTGCTATTGCATTTGGGCATAGATAATCAGAATTGAGATATTATCTTCCTGAATTTTCCCTTTGATTAGTGTGAAGTATTTTTTCCATCTCTTTTGATTAATTTTGGTTGAAAGTCTATGTTATTAGATTCTAGAATGGCTATGCCAGCTTACTCCTTGAGTCTGTTTGCTTGGAAAACCTTTTTCCAGCCCTTTATTCTGAGGTAATGTCTATCTTTATTGCTGAGGTGTATTTTTTTCTATGCAGAAGAATGTTTTTGCATCTATTCTGTTAGCCTGTTTCTTTCTGTTGGGAAATTGAGGCTATTGATGTTGAGAGATATTAATGACCAGTGGTTGTTAATTCCTGTTATTTTGATGTTGGTGATGAATAGAGTGTGTGTGTATGTTTCCATTCTTTTGATTTAGCTGGTGTGAGGTTATTTATTTCCTGTTTTTTCCTAGGTGTAGTTAGCCTCCTTGGGTTGGAATTTTCCTTCTAGTATCTTCAGTAGGGATGGATTTGCAGATAGGTACTGTTTAAGTGTGTTTTTCCCATGGAATATCTTGTTTTCTTCCTTTATGGTGATTAAAAATTTTGTTGGGTATAGTAGTTGGGGCTGACATCTATTGTCTTTTAGTGTCTATAAGACATCTGTCCAGCCCTTCTGGCTTTTAGAGTTTCTGGTAATAAGTCAGGTATAATTCTGATAGATTTGCCTTTATATGTGACTTGGCATTGTTTTCTCTTGTAGCTTTTAATATTATTTCTTTGTTGTACATTTAGTGCTTTGATTATTATTTGGCAGGAGGATTTCCTTTATCAGTCCAATCTATTTAGTGTTTTATAAGCTTCTTACATGTTTATAGGCATCTCTTTCCTTAGGTTGGGGGAAGTTTTCTTCTATAATTTCCTTTTATTCTTAGGTTTGGTCTTTTCTTGATGTCCCATATTTCTTGGATGTTTTGTGTCAGGAACTTTTTATATTTAACATTTTCCTTGAATGATGTATCAATTTCTTCAATCTTCTACCCCTGAAATTCTTCCATCACTTGTATTCAGTTGTTGATGCTTGTGTCTATAACTCTTTTTCTCTTATATAGGTTTTCCATCTCCAGGATTGCTTCAGATTGTGTTTTGCTTATTTCTTCTATTTTCATTTTTAGGTCTTGAACAGTTTTATTTATTTCCTTCTCCCATTTGATTATATTTTTCTCTATTTCTTTAAGGGATTTATTCAATTCATTTACCTGTTTGTATTTTCTTGTATTTCTTTGAGGAATTTTATTTCCTCCTTAAAGGCCTCTATCATTTTATAACCTCAAATTTTAGATCATTTTCTTGTGCTTCAGGTGTACTATCTCCAGGACTTGCTGTGGTAGAATATATGGTTTCCAGTGAAGTCATATGGCCCTGGGTTTTATTGCTTGTGTTCTGACCTCTACCCATCTAGTTGTCTCTGGTGTTAGCAGACCTGGTAGTCTTTGGTGGTCAGGCAGTTCAGGAGTAAGCAGAGAGGGCTCTAAGCAGAATGTTGCCGGAGGTGGGGGCATGGTACATGCTTTCTTGGGATGATCATGTGGGAGACCAAGTACAGCTCACCTTTGCTGGCCTCTCTGCTGGCTGTGTCCCAGGGAATCAGGCAGATCAGGCAGATTACAAGCAGGCATTGGTATTACAGAGTCAGTCATGCAGCAAATAGGTACTGGTACTACAGATTTGTATTCTTTCCTCAATCTCTTGTAGTCCTTTGGTGGTGCTTGTTTCTTTGGTTCCTATTGTCTTCCCTAAGTTTTTTATCTCTAGGATTTCCTCAGTTTGAATTTTCTTTATTGTTTCTATTTCCATTTTTAGGTCTGGAACCATTTTAATTCATTTCCTTTACCTGTTTGATTGTATTTTCCTATATTTCTTTGAGATATTTATTGTTTCCTCTTTAAAGGCCTCTACCATCTTTATAAGGATAGACTTAAGGTCATTTTCCTGTTCAGCTATAATAGGGTATCAAGAGCTTGCCATATTAGGATAGCTAGGTTCTGATGGTGCCATATCACCTTGGTTTTTGTTGACTGAGTTATTATGCTGTCATTGGCTGGTTGTTGCTGGAGCCTGCTGGGCTTCTCAGGCATACAGGGGGTGGGGGTGGGGTAGCCCTAGATCATGGGGTGGGGACTGGATCTCCTCAAATATCTATATCTCTACTTTGTTAGTTGTGTCCTAGTTGAACCTATAGGCTTAGATTTAGGGTGTGGGTTTCTAACCTGTGTGATCCTGAGGTCCTGAAGATCTCCTCAAGAGAGCTAGTAGAGCCATGAACCATAGGCTGGATCTGTACACCTCTGAAAGTTGGAGTAATCCTTAGAATGTTGAGAGTAGCTAGGAGCTCTGAGGGTGGTATTATGTATGTCTGATAGCCAGGATCCTCCCTTCCCTCTGGGAAAACTTTGAAGGGACGGTTCCTCTCTTCTCTCTGGGAAAACATGAAGGGACGGTTGAATTCTGGAGTCAGCAGCAGCATGTGGCTTGCTCCAGTCACTGTGGTCCTGGTACCCAGACTCCACTGGGCACCACCATCTTTGAACAGAACAAGGCTGTCATTATGAAACACACTTCAGCCAATCTAAGATTTTATTCACGACCACACACATATAAGCATCATTAATTAGAATCAATTGGTTAAAATAATAATAACAACAATAATAATATCAAAGACGACAGGAAGTTGGGAAAATGTGTTTAAGAGATTAGGAGGGGGAAGAGGGGTGTCTGTGTTCAAGATGTGTTCTATACATGTATGAAATTTCAAAGAATAAATAAAAATTATTAGGAAGAAAGGACAAAGTCATATCTAAAACGATAAGGCTTGACTATATAGAAAGCCTTTAGTATGGCCAAAGGACAATATCTACAATCTGAATGAGAACAGTGTCAAGTGTCATTCCCCAGAGTTCAAACATGCTTGTCATGGGAAGCCACACCATGCAGTTGGAAGCCAGAGGATCAGACTCTCAGACACTGGAAGGAGACAGAGGTAATAGCCACTGTTCTGGCTGCTTCATTGAGATGTGACAGTTCCATGAATATCCACACTGAAAATATGTCTGTAAGGCAGGTTGATGACACATGATTAAAATTATGAGCCACTGGATGCAAAAAGTCAGCTGGGAAAACATATGTGTTTGAGAGGAGCTCAAGCCTAACTTTTGGCTAGGTTCATGCTTCTCAGTTTTTGTTACTGTGTCCTGCCATCCAAAGTCCTCTGCCCCACAATGCAACTAATTCAATCCAAAAATACAGATGCATAACTCAGACACTTATTGATGATAAAATCTATGCTCGTATCCAAAGGGTCACTTGGCCATAGAAATATCAGTGACCTGGCTCATGCTTATCAGTATTATCTCTCCCACAATGAGTCATGTGGCTCCTTCCTAAAATAGTTTTCCTTATCTCTTTCCCTAGAGCAAACATGCATTTGCCTGCAGAGAACAAAGCATTTCTCCACTAGCATAAATGCTCAGGAAAACCAAACCAACATGTAAGATGAAAGCACAGATTTATTGAATTTTAGAACAACTTCCCCAGTGCTTTTAAGTCTTAGAAACATGTTAGTTAATCATCCTATTGCGATCATCCTTTGAACCTGAGTAATACTTTTGGATGACGAGTTAGGTATACAGAGAGTACATTCTGCAGTGTCCGTGATCTTTTTGCAGCTGTCAGACTGTCTCCTGATTGGCTCTTTGTCACCTATAGTTTTCTAGAATGGGTTATGTAAACACATAGCATTGCTTACTCCTGGCAGAAGACTGTATAATCCTCTGTGATAATCCACTGCTATGATCTGAGGCTGGCTGAATAGCTTGTGTGCCCAGATAACATTTCCTCTGTGATTTCCTAATGGTAAATTCTTTTTCCTGGAAAGCTTATATTGTCCTGTTTGAAGAGTTATCCATAACAAGTCCTAAGCATATTTGGCATGCATGACTTTACTCAAAAGACATTGTTATGGAAGCAGATGTGGATGCTTTGTTGCATCCTGCTATGCATATTCCCATGGACTCACTAAAGAAAGCCTTCCTGTACCAAATTAGGAGATGCTATGCTGCAGTTAGATCCCAATGGAGATTTCATTTCCATAGCTTTCAGCACAGTGTCATCAGGAGGACAGACAGCACAATGTCCATAAAACTACTTACATCTTCCCATCTCTGACCTTCTGAGGCTGTGCTTGTGCCAACAAAAGAAATGGCAAGTTGATAATAGCAAACAGTCGGAATATTCAAAGTCCCCATAGATTATTTCCCCTTACGTTTGCATTGCAGGCATGTCAAGAACACTAGGATTTTATGGTAGTGGAAAGGCATACTAAACACGTTAGAGGCAGCACAGTATGGTAGAAAAACTGTAGGCTCTGTCATCAGGCAGACTCTTTGTTGTTATTGTGCAAGTTACTTTACCTCCATATGGATCATCATCTAAAAAAAGAGAGACAGAAGTGTCAACAGGGTCTCAGCACAGAAGACATGAGCAGGGTAGACAAATGTCCCTTCGTGACAAGCATGTGCTTTGTACCATCCTCTCAGACTCACTCTGTACTCTCTCACACGTTCCGGCATAAGTGCTGACCCTTGACATGTCAGCTCACTCAAAATTCACATATTTAAAATATTCTTTTTGTCATTCTGTAGTTTGGTCCTAGTCGCTGACCTTCTCTTCCCCTTCCTTGTTGTTATTGTTCCTGGAGTCCTTGGGAGGTGGCATAGTTGCTAGCCATACACATTTAAGTGATAGTTTACTGATAAATAGATGGATATTGGTGAAAAAAAATAACTTCAATGGTTTCTGAAAATGGTTCTTTTGTTTAAAAAAGTAGATGACTTTTACCTCTCAGCCTAGATGCCCATACTGTTAGCTAGAATCTCTTTGTGGAGAAGAGGAATAAGTTCAGTGAGAAAGATGATACATTTACAACCTCCTGACCTGTTCTTAGAACAAATAAAACGTTGTTGTCCCACAGGGCAACTGAAGAATGCTTAAGAATGAAGGAAGCCTATGGTTCTTTCAAGTGAAGACAGCACAGGCAGTCACCCCATGGGCCACCTCTTGGCAAGTTTCCTCTCACACGGCTTTGCAGGCCCTTGTGCTACAAAAAAGAAGAGTTTCTCAACTTTCACCATAGTTTGTAGCAACTGGTTCTGGGATAATTTAATTGAAGGTCCCAGCGCTAAGGAGAATTGAATTAAGGTTACAAGTCTGGATTTTTAATATCCTGACTTTAAAGTTCATAAATCACCTTTATATTCACTGGGCTCTATTGTGTTCCCTGTTTTATTTAATAGTTGTTATTCTTCTTACTTCCTGGGTTAATTAATCTTGGAAATGATTGAAGCATCATTAGGCCTTAAAAATGTAGAGAGAAGTATCTGGAAATCCTCTGGATCTGACAGTATTGAGGGTTGTTTTGGGGAATCTGCTGGACCAGGAAGACATAGAGCATGCACAGGCTCTAGCATTGGCTCTAGCTACTGCCTTAGAGCTTGAACCTCAAGGGAAACAAGACACAGAGACAGGAACCATTGATGTAGTTCAGTGGTTAGAGTACCCACGTCTATGTGACTCCAGGATCCATCCCCAGGAGAACAGAAAGCCAGTCATTTGCTCAATACTCAGTGAAGGAGACAGAACAAAAATCTGGAAGCCCGTATCAGATGTAAGGTCAAGTAGATAGTTCAAGTTGAAGCTTGCATATGTCAAAGTCAGCAACAGTAAGTGAAATTCAGAAAGGAAGCAAATTAAAACAAACCTACATTGAACCTTTATGTAATTCCTGATTGTCTCATGGTTCTTCCTGCTGTAAATAGTTCATTTTATTCATGTGTAATAATATAAATGTATATGTTAAAAAGGAAACATAAAAATTGCTCTTAAAAAATAAAATAAAAATTAAAAAATGTACATTGAAAACTAAAATAGAAAATGGTAGGGAATCTGGTCTTTTTCTCTTGTAGGAAAGTTATAAACAGAAAATCTCCATGAGATGGTCTTGCTTTAAACAAGTTGTTCTGCATAAAGGAATTAACTCAATTTGTGACTCAAAAACACACAGATAGAAATGTAAATATTTTCTGATTCTGTTTTGATGATACTTCAAGTACTTGGAAGGAAAAAACTGTAAAGTAACCCAAGAAATATCACTACACCCCAATACAAACTTAAATATATTAGGCACAGTGAGAAAGAGTCCATCGATGGGCATGGACCTCCGTACATTCATTAAGATACAGAAATAGAGATGCAGAGGCTCATAGAGCAGTCCAGTCTTGGCATGTCTGACACAGGTCTAATGTGAAGTTGCTGGAGAAGCTAGAGAAAATAGTGGAAACATTTGAACATGGTTAGGAATTCCAAACCTTTTAAAAACAAACTTGCTCACAGTTTCGAAGTCATGGAGACTAAATAAATTAAATAAAATTAAACAGCTTAAAGAGGAATCAGTTAAGGCATAGACTGATAGTGGTTAACCTGTAATAAACCTAAACCACAGAGATTTTTTTGAATCAACAGAGAAATGAGTGCAGTGCAGCCTACCCACAGGGCACTGGTAACGAGTGGAACTTGAGTTCCCAAAGGCAACGCTGTGAAATGACATCCATGAGGCAATAGAAAGTAACCTTCAGCTCAGAAAAGTGTGGCCAGCACAGCTCTCTCTCAGAAAAATCAAGGATGTTGAGGAACGTGACCAATTTTGTTATGAACAAGGTACTAAGGGGGCTCTGGAGAATATTCTTCATGAAAAAGGAAAACAACCACTGGATGTCTAAAATATAAAATAAAATTGGAGTTGAGCAAATATCATGTAAGTTCGTGGCAAATACAGGTCAACAGTTCTGAAGACAGGTGACAAGGAGTAGCTTTTAATTAAAAGGAAGCAAATCAGTGGTTCTACAGCTTCAACTGAGGTCCCTGCGGCCAGTGGGGATGAGGCTACCACAGGTGCTTTCATCCCCTCAGAAAAGATAAGTATCTGCTGGCCACAGCGCAGAGTACTGGCTCAGGCAAGTTCCTGTTTTACACTGAACACACTTGTAAACTTTTATTGATCTCTCTCTCTCTCTCTCCCTCCCTCTCTCTCTCTCTCTCTCTCTCTCTCTCTCTCTCTCTCTCTCTCTCTCTCTCTCTCTCTGTGTGTGTGTGTGTGTGTGCGTGTGTGTGTAAGGGCTTATCACATGAGAGTCAACTGTTCTACCAGTGAGATCCCCTGTCCCATGCATACCCTTCAGTGCGTATCAGAGTGGAGATTTGGATATTATGTATAAAGAGCATATACCAAGATGCAATCAATTAAATCTCTATAGAACAAGAAATATTGATGGTTTCTGGTTTTGTTCTAAGATTCAAGAGGTTATACTGTATTTAATGTGACTATGCTATTAGAAACCAATTGTGGTTATTTATGAAAGAAATAAAAATACCAATTGTCTTTTAATTTATGTCTATCTCTTTTTCAAATAATTAAGAAGTTATTAGGACATAAATGCATATTAAATCATCTTCATGTTATTACTTAATAAAACAAAATTACTTTAAAGATTAAATATTTTCCTTTTTGCCTAAGGATATTGTAAAAATAAAAAAATCAAGACACTAAGAATACTAGGAAATTTAAAAAACTTCAAGTATCTGGCATGTAAGTAAGCGAGAAATGAAAACAAGATATACGCTGGTCAGTTTCTACTTTGATAAGTATGTGTGAGGGCTAGTATTAGCTTTCAATTGGGCATGATATGGAATTACCTGGGAATAGAGCTCCAATGAAGGTTTGTTTGGACTCAGCTGGCCTATGGGCATGCTTTCAGGGAGGTGGGCAGGGGAAAGACTAGACCATAGTGAAAGTCCCTGAGGAAAGAACCATGGATTACATCCGAGTGACAAAGGGAGTGGAGTGCTAGTGTGCGTGCATCCATTGATAGCTGCTCCTGGCTGTGGATGCACTGTGACTGGCAGCTACAGCCTTGACTGTCCCTCTGTGAGGGACTTTAACCTCAGGTTCTGAACCCAGTGAATGTCCCTTAAGGTGCTTTTGCTGAGATGTGTTGTCCAGGCAACAGAAAGAGACACTAAGACAAGTTAGAATTTCTTCTCAAGGATTAATAAAATGAGGCAGTCTGTATTTACAAAATAAAAAAGGTAGGAAACCAGTGTCACGCATGTTATTTTTTGGTAGGACAAAAAACTAAATAAATAAAAAATAAAGGTATTAAATACGATATTAAAACAAGGTAAAACTCAGCAATAATGCCAATTCATGAAAATTCTATAAAACACTCCATTTAAAGGAGGTAGATATGATCGATTAAATATCTGAAATTTCTGATTTGAGAAGACATGCCTAGAGAAAATAAATTTAGAATACTACATGGACACACAAAAAATAATATATGAAGAAAGTTCAACCATGCTAAGCTAGAGTGGCTTCAGCAAGTTCAGACTCAGACTTAGAAAGAATTCCCAATTTCCCAAAATGTGTTACTTTGTAAAGTAACATTTTTTTGTATAGTAACTTTGTATAGTTACATTTTAACAATAAATATTGAATTGATTAGAGCTTGGAAATGATAAATAATGAACAATAATTTTAAGACAACATATTTGACAACTTCATGGGATGGTAAAAATTTAATTTTGTTTTGAAACTAAATTACACATTTTAAAAACTGTTATATGCATGAAAAGTGTGGCATGCCCTGTGTGTGGCAGTCACAGGTCAGCTCACATACACTGGTGGTTTTCCTTCTGCCATGTAGGACTCAGGAAACTAACTCAAGTCATCGGAACAGCCCAGTCCACAGAAAGAAACTTTTTCAGAAACAAAATGGGATTCACTATAAAGTATGGCTAAGCCTTGATTCAGTTACTCAATGTGATTTAGAAGCCACCCCAATAATGCAGTTTTCTTCACAACTTCTCATTCACAGTGAAATAAAATCATACTGAACAATGAATATTAAAAATATTGTTTTAATCATCTTATTGGTCTATATTTATTACACAGAGTATTAGGTAGTTCAATTACTTTAAGTCTATATTTTGACACATAAATTTAAATATATTTTGATTATGTTCTTCCCCTACAAGAAAATTTCTAAAACCAAGAATACAAAATAAAACCACCCCCACCCCTACCCTCCCAGACCCCACACAAAACAAATCGTGAAACACTAAACTATAATGAAATAAAAGCTCATGCACACACACATAACAACAAACAACAACAACAATAAACAAACAAAACCTTGTGGAGTTCATTATATTATTCAACTACTTTTGAACACAAGGTCTGTCCTGGAGTGGTTGATATACCCACTGTTACTCTGTGGGGGGAGGGGGGACTGAATTTCAGCAGGTATAAGTGACAGCTAACTTGGTAACCTTTACCCTAGTGGTCTGGTCTTTCTCTTATTCATTTAATTTTTTTTTAATCTAATAAAATAAGAGAAGGCACAAGAACCAGGGAAACACTTATTTGCATGCCCAGGAATCAGTAAAGTGGACCCCATATGCACAGATCTGGTGCCAGACCCATGGTGGCACTTATTCTGTTCACACTGTGCCACACTGCCGTGACCAGGCTCATTATGTGCTCGATTTCCTTCCTCCTTTAATATCATTTATCTGCATTAAAGGTTTTATGTATCTACAGAAATTCTAAGATTTACAAATGAGAGAAATCATGTGACATTTGTCTTTTTTTGGTATATTTTTATTAATTTATTCAGAAATCATCTCAATTGTTATCTCCTTGCTTGTCTCCTCCTGTTCCACCCTCTCTCCCTCTTTCACACTGTTCCCCTCCCCTAACTCTATGACAGAAGGGGACCTTCTCCCCCACCATATGGTCACAGCCTATCAGTCTCATTTTGGTAGCCTTCCTATTCTTTCTCTGAGTGCTACCGGGTCTCCACACCAAGGGATAGTGTTCAAATATGGGGCACCAGAGTTCATTGTCAGAGTCAGTCCCCGCTTTCCACACAACTGTGGATAATGTCCTGTCCCTTGGCTAGATCTGAGCAGGGGTTCAATATGCATTGCATGGATTGTCCTTGGTTGGTGCAGTAGTTTGAGCAGACCCCCTGGGTCAATATCTGCCCATCATGATGTTCTTCTTGTAGGTTTCTAGGACCCTCTGGATCCTTCTATTTCCCCATTCTCCCATGCTTCTCTCACCTAGAGTCCCAATAGGAGGTCCCCTCATCTATCCCAATCTCCAGGTAAGTGAAGACTTTCAGGGGACATCTCTGTTAGGCTAGTGTCCAATTATGAGTATGTACTATGTGAGCTTTCCTGAGTCTGGGTTAACTTACTCAGTATGATCATTTCTAGTTCCATCCACTTGTCTGAAAATTTCAGGAATTTCTTGTTTTTAATAGCTGAGTAGTATTCCATAGTGTAAATGTACCACAGTTTTTAAAACCATTCTTCAACAGAGGGACATCCAAGTTGTTTCCAGGTTCTGGCTATTATGAATAATATGCTATGAACATGGTTGAGCATATGTCCTTGTTGTGTGGTGGAACACCTTCTGGGTATATTCCAAGGAGACGAATATCTGGGTCTTGAGGTAGCCCTATTCCAAGTATTCTGAGAAAGTGCCAGATAGATTTCCAAAGTGATTGTACAAGTTTGCACTCCCACCAGCAATGAAGGAGTGTTCCTCTTTCTCCACATCCTCACCAGCATATGCTGTCACTTGAGTTTTTGATCTTGGCCATTCTGATGGGTATAGGATGGAATCTCAGAGTCATTCTGATTTGCATTTCTCTGATGATGAAAGATGTTGAACATTTCTTTGTTTCTCAGCCATTCGATATTCCTATGTTGAGAATTCTCTGTTTAGTTCTGAGCCCCATTTCTTAATTGAGTTAGTTGGTTTGGTGGTGTTTAATTTCTTGAGTTCTTTATATATTTTGGATATTAGACCTTTGTCAGATGTTGGGTTGGTGAAGATATTTTCCCAGTCTGTAGGCTGTCGCTTTGTTCTCTTGACAGTGTCTCCTGCCTTACAGAAGCTTCTCAGACTCATGAGGTCCCATTTATTAATTGTTGACTTTAAAGCCTGGGCTGTTGGTGTTCTGTTTAGGAAGTTGTCTTCTGTGCCAATGAGTCCCAGGTTCTTCCCCACTTTTTCATCTAACAGATTTTGTCTCTAGTTTTATGTTCAGGTCTTTAGTCCACTTGGACTTGAGTTTTGTGCATGGTGATAAATATGGGTCTACTTGCATTTTTCTACATGTAGACATCCAGTTAGATCAGCACCATTTGTTCAAGATGCTATCCTTTTTCTATTGAATAGATTTAGCTTCTTTGTCAAAAATTAAGTGTTCGTATGTGTGTGGATTTATTTCTGGGTCTTTGATTCAATTCCATTGATCAACCAGCCTATTGCTGTGTCAGTACCATGCTGTTTTAATTACTGTTACTCTACAGTACAACTTGAGATCAGGTAGGAAGATTCCTCTGGAGAATCTTTTATTGTACAGGATTGTTTTAGCTATTCTGTTTTTTTCCCATATGAAGTTGAGAATTGATCTTTCAATGTCTTTAAAAATTGTGTAGGTATTTTGATAAAGATTGCATTGAATCTGTAAATTGCTTTTGGTTAGATGACCATTTTTACTATGTTAATTCTCCCATCTTCTGGTGTCATATTCAATCTCCTTTAGAGACTTGAAGTTTTTTCAAACAAGTCTTTAACTTGCTTGGTTAGAGTTACTCCTAGATATTTCATATTGCTTGTGGCTATCGTGAATGGTGTAGTTTCCCTAATTTCTTCCTCTGTATGATTGTCATTTGTATACAGGAAGGCAACTGACTTTTTTGAGTTAATTTTGTTTTCAGCCATTTTGCTGAAGGTGTTTATCATCTGTAGGTGTTCTCTGGTGGAATTTTGGGGGTCACTTATATATACTATCATATCATCTGCAAATAGGGATAATTTAACTTCCTCCTTTCCTATTTGCATCCCCTTGATCTCCTTTTGTTGTCTTATTGTTATGGCTAGAACTTCAAGAACTATATTGAAGAGATATGGAGATAGTGGGCAGCCTTGTCTGGTCCCAGATTTTAGAGGAATTTCCTTAAGTATCTCTCTATTTAATTTGATGTTGGCTATTGGCTTGCTGTATATAGTGTTTATTATGTTTAGGTATGTGCCTTGTATCTTTGATCTCTCCAAAACTTGAAACACGATTGGGTGTAGGATTTTGTCAAGTACTTTTTCTGCATGTAAGGATATGATCATGTGGTTTTTTTCTTTCAGTTTGTTTATATGGTGGATTACATTGATGGATTTCTGTACATTAAATCATCCATGCATGCCTGGAATGAAGTCTACCTGGTCATGGTGAATGATATCTTTGATGTGTTGTTGTATTTGGTTCACGAGTATTTATTGAGTATTTTTGCATCAATGTTCATAAGAAAAATTGGTCTGAAATTCTCTTTCTTTGTTGGGTCTTTGTGAAGTTTAGGTATCAAAATGACTGTGGCTTCATAGAATGAATTTGGTAATGCTCCATCCATTTATATCTTTTGGACTAGTTTGAAGAGTACTGGTATTAACTCTTCTTTGAAGGTCTGGTAGAATTCTGCACTGAAACCATTTGAACCTGGGATGTTTTTGGTTGAGAAACTATTAATGACTGCTTCTATTTCTATAGTGGAAATAGGAATTTTTAGTTTTTTTATCTGATCTTGATTCAATTTTGGCAAGTGGAATCGATCACGACAATTGTCCATTTCTCTTAGGTTTTCAAATTTTGTAGCATATATGCTTTTGAAGTAGGATCTTAGGATTCTTTGTATTTCTTCAATGTTTATTGTTATGTCTCCCTTTTCATTTCTGATTTTGTTGAATGGTGTCTCTTTGCCTTTTAGTTAGTTTGGCCAAAGGTTTGTCTATCTTGTTGCTTTTCTCAGAGAACCAGCTCCTGGTTTTGTTGATTCTGTGAATTGTTCTCTTTGTTTCTAATATATTGATTTTAGCCCTGAGTTTGATTATTTACAAAACATACTTAATGCTACGGATACAAGGCATTATTTCAATCTTCTTGTATGTGTTGAGGCTTGCTTTGTGACCTACTATATCAGTTTTGGATAAGGTTCCATGGGGTGGAAAGGTATAATCCTTTGTGTTTGGGTGAAAAGTTCTCTAGATATGTTAGATTTATTTGGTTCATAACATTGGTTAGTGTCATTATATCTTGGTTTAGTTTCTGTTTCAATGACCTATCCTTTGGTGAAAGTGGGGTTTTGAAGTCTCCCACTATTAATGTGTGGTTTAAGCTTTGTTAATAGTTGTTTTATAAATGTGGGTGTCCTGTATTGGGAATGTAGATGTTTAGAATCGTGATATGATCTTGGTTGGCTTTATCTTTCACGAGTATGAAGTGTCCTTACTCATCATTTTTTATTAATTTTGGTTGAAAGTCTATTTAATTAGATATTAAAATGGCTACACTAGCTTGCTTCTTGTGTCTGTTTGCTTGGAATATTTTTCCATCCTTTTAACCTGAGTTAATGTCTATCCTTATGGCTGAGATGTGTTTCTTGAATGCAGAAGAATGTTGCCTCTTGTTTATGCATCCTTTCAGTTAATCTGTTCCTTTTTATTGGATAATTGAGACCATTGATGTTGAGAGATATTAATGACCACTGACTGTTAAGTCCCAGTATCTGTTTGAGGTAGTGTATGTAGAGCCTCTTATTCTGTCTTTGGCTGGGCTTTGAATATCCTGCCCTCAAGCCCCGGGGTTTTGGGTCCTAGGCTCAGATCACCATAGACTACCTGAACTCCTGTTGGCTTCTGGTAGTTGTTTAGGTCTCTGCCTGCTCCAATCAGGTAGTGGGGCCTAGGTTCTGTCCACCAGGGAGACAGCAGCTACCGCCTTCTGATTGTTGTTGGTTGGCTAGATTTCTGCCCTATCCTCTCCAGCCTGCCCAGCCTCTCCCAAGAGCATGTGAATCCCTGGCAGGCTGTGGAGCCTGGCTAGGCTGGGTCCGTTGTGACCACTTGTGCCAGGACAGTCCTTTGGTACTGGCAGCTAGGCTCTTGCCTGGCCCATCTCAGAAAGCACTGCTGTGGCTGGACAAAGTGTCCACAGTAGTCTGGGCCCCCGTGTGGCACCTGGGCCTTCTGTGGACTGGTGTGGAGTGGGTAGGTGGGGATCTGAGGACAGATCCACCCATTTCAAGATTTCCCTAGGCCAGGAGCTCTGTTGCTTCACTGCTGGGCTGATTTTAGACCCATTAACCGAGTTCATGCTGCTGAGCAAGGCCATAGCTCACAGCTCTCAGGCAGTCAGGTCCAGGCTCTAGTTACTGGGCTGCCATCCTCCATGGGCTGCCGGGTTACTGGAGGTCAGACTCACCCATAGTCCACACTGTATTCCCCAGCTCCTGTGGTCGGTGGCTCCCGTTAGCATCTGTGATTTCCTCCCTGTAGATCAGACATGTCTTCATTGCTGCTATCTTGGAATTCCCTTGAAATTTGTCTTTCTGAGTCAGACTTAAGATGCTGTTCTCCAATTGTATTCATATTCCAGCAAACGATAAAAATTTCATTCCATTGTAGCTAAATACAACTCAACTCTGTATATACACCATATTTTATTTCTCTGTTCATATGTGAACAAACATCTTGGCTAGTCCCATAACATAGCTACTGTGAATAGTGTTGTTACAGTAGAGATGGAGGTTCAGGTATCTCTGATGTAGTGGCTTATAATCCTTTGGTATATATCCATAAGTAGAGCTAGGTAATAATGTTGAAATTTTTGAGGCTCCTCCATACTAGTGTCTGGTAAAGTGGCCTAATTTGCATGTATAAGCATGCAAATTTTCCTCACACCTGCACCAAGAGCTGTTGTTGTTGTGGTTTGTTTTATCATAACCATTATAATAGAGGTGAGATGGATAGATTCTCACTGTAGTTTCGATTTGCATTTGGATGTTGAACTTTTTTGTATATTTCTTGGCAATTTGTACTCTATCTTTTTAGATACATTTTTATTCTATTAGCCCATTTATTAATTGGGTTGTTTGCCTTTTGGATATTTAGAATATTTTTAGTTTATTATATAGTATTGATATTCATCTTCTATCAGATGTATAACAAAAAAGATTTTTCTCTCACTCTGTAGGCTTCCTCTTCACTCAATTTATCATTTTCTTTGTTGATCAGACACATTTCAGTTGCATGCAATCCCATTTGTCATTTCCTAAAGGAATCCTTTTGAGAAACATCTTTACCTATAACTGGAAGGTTTTCTCTGTACAGTTTCAGAGCTCTGACATTAAAGTATTTCATTCATTTTGCTTGTAGAAGGCGAGAGCTGCATATAGTTTTGTTAGTTCAAAAGTGGATATCCAGTTTTCTCAGGACCACTTGGCTAAAAAAGCTGTATTTTCCTCTAATGTATGTTTTTGGTATCTTTGTTCAAATCAGATAGATTTACTTGTGTAGGTTTAAGTGCAGGTCTTCTAGTCTGTTTCACTGATCTTTGACCCTATTTTTTTTTGTGTGTGTGTGCCAGTATCATGCTATTTTCATTACAATGGCTGTGTACTACTCCTTGAAATCAGGTATGGTGACATTTCAAGCACTGCACGAACTAGAGGAATTTATGACCACCAAGTCACTACCACAGGTGATTGCTGGAGGAATCCTAAGTGGTGTGGAGAAAGACAGACCCATCTTCACAACCGCAGGAGAGACTAAAGCACACCCAAATAGTAAAAACAAATGAGAATTAGGAAAGTACTGAACATCACAAAAGCAATCCGTCAATCAGCAAGCAAATTGGGTTCAATAGCACAGGCCTATAATCCCAGCACTCAGGGAGGCAGAGACAGGGGGATCTCTGGGAGTTTGAGGCCAACATGGTCTACAAAGTAAGTTGAAGACAGCCAGGAATACACAGATAAATCCTGTCTCAAAAAACAAACAGACAAACAAACAAAACCACAGAAATTAAAACCACCTTTCAACAATAACTGTAAATGTCAATGCTCTCAGTATTCATATTAATATACACAAATCCAAGCTAGCAGATAGGATTAACAGGATTCATCTATTTGTCACCTACAGAAAAAAGGATAATTATCTGTTAAGTCTTCTCACTGATTAAGCAGCAGATAATTTAATAGCTGTTCACAGAATGCAGAAAAGAAAGGCTCCTTACACACATTGTGAATAAAGTTTCTCTTGATACAAACCAAACTAAATATTGATATCATTCCTGAGAATAGGAAAAAAACAAAAACAAAAAGAAAGCAAACCATGATCAAACAGAGCTAAAAAAAAAAAACAAAAAAAAAACAAAAACTTCCTTTGTTCTTGAAACCTGTTTGTATACACATTAGAGGATTGTTTCCTCTTGTGAGTAGATTAGTGATGAGCTGAAAAGTTCTAGGATTCTCTCAATGGGTTTAAAAAGAGTGCTTGATAAAAAGTGAATCTAGGCAATGTAGGCTTCTTTTCAAAGTAGAAAAGGATTCTAAATTTGATGAGGTATACTTATAATAATTTGGTACAATATGCTCTTTGTGAAATGTGGTGTACATCTTTAAAGTAGGAAAGGAAAATATTTTCTACTAATGCTGCATTCATTGATATCTTAGTGACCATATCTGGCAAAATTCATTATGAGGATCCAGATAAAAATATAGTAATTAGAATACAAAATACAAAAATAATTCTTAAGCACATCATTGGTTTTACAGAAAACTCTAAGGAATGTATTAATATATTATTGTTAAGAATACTTGTCATAAACTGGGCATGGTGTCATATGCCTATAATTCCAGCACTCAGGGAGGCAGAGGTAGGAGGACCTCTGTGAGTTCGGGGCCAGCCTGGTCTACAAATATAGTCCAGGACACCCAAGGCTACACAGAGAAACCCTGTCTCAAAATAATAAAAACAACAACATTAAAAAACAAAAATTAAAAAATTAATGCCTGTCATATTTTAAAACAAAACATTTGAAATTAATTACACCAGCAATACTCTGAAAAATTGAAATGAAAAGTTTAATTTTCCCAAGCAGTTACAATCTATTTCTGAGGCACTTAATAAAAAAATATACAAAGCTTTTATTAAAAATGCTAACACTTTATAAAATATTAAGGATGACTGAAATAAATGGAAATTGTAAAGTAAATGTTTAATGGGTGTAAGATAATATGGTAAAAATATTTTTTCTGCCCGATAGGGATTTCCTGGACTTGGATAAGCTAACTTTGAGATTTATAGAAAAGAGTTAAGGGCCAAGAACCCCTAAGGACAAAGGATAATGCAGGGGTGGATCATAGATCTTGCCAAATGTAACACTGGGACTCATTGCAAAGCCACAGTGATTTAGTCAGTGTGGGATTGGCAGGGGAGTCATAGACCAACAAGCCAGAAACAGCCTCGCATAGAGTAACTGATGGCCGGACTGGTGCTGCAGACTCAGAGGGGAAAGACTGCTCAGGAATCACTCGGGGGAAAAGAAAATCAAATTCTCTCTCTCTCTCTCTCTCTCTCTCTCTCTCTCTCTCTCTCTCTCTCTCTCTCTCTCTCTCTCATTACAATCCAAATTTAATTCTAGATTATAAAAAAATCCATGGAAGATTGAAACCATAAAAGCAACTACCTTTTTAAATTTTGAGATGCAATTGTGAAGATATAATGCAGATGGTTCCACACACCAACAATGACAGTTCTCCAATGATGGTGCCATGTAAACTATCCGGTAGTATCATAGACAGGAGACTGGTCAAGACCAAGACTGGTTTTTACCACTCCCAAGACTTCCTTGTTAGGTTTCCTTTAGCTCCAGAAATTCTTTCCTCTCCACTCTCATCTCTCTTTCAACTTCTTCTTGTTTAGTTTTGTCATCAAGAATGCTATAGAGGCCCAAGTAAAATTGGGGAAAATGGTTAAACAAGCTAAGAATAGCATCTGTTGTCCAGTTTCTGAGTATTGAGAAATTCCAGGCTTAATTAGAGTCCTTTATAGAGCATTCTGGAATGCTGGACCAATTGGGATTGGAATCTCTCTTCTAAGTTGTCCTGCTCCAAAGAGGCACAGCAACTGAACCACCTGATGCTGGAACATGAAGGATGCAGGATGACAGTGTCCAACATTTTGAGAGTAATGAATCCTGTCAGGTCTGATCCAGCATCAGTGTCCAGTTCTTTTGTTCTGAAAACATATAATTTCTCACAAACATACAATACTAAAATTATAAATGTATAAGGTATGCATGATACACAGAACAATTAAAGCTGGTTCTCTGTTCTTTGTATGAGCAGAAAAATGACATCTGTAAATCTTCATTCATTTCATATGAAGAATGACATCTAATAATAATTCACAGGGATTCTGTAGCCAACAAGAAGCATTGTCTATGCCTAGGCATTCAGGTCTCAGCCAGTCTCAGAACTATTCCTATACAGTGGGATTAGCAACATAAATTACTTGCTTATTCTGAAGTTTGAATTCTTCACATCCCCATTGTGTTTCCCTTCCTTGTCCCCTCTCCCTCACTCCCCTAGTACTCAGAAAGGGGAACCCTCCTCCCCTAACATCTGACCTTTTCCTATCAAGTTTCATCTGCACTACCTCAGGCTGGCAAGGCCACACTGCCAAGGAGAAAGGATCAAAGTTGGGGGGCCAGAGTTCAGGTTAGATGTCGATAATGCTTCAATGTTATAGAGTTTTGGGTGACTGTTCAGACAGCAAATTGTCTCTGTTACCTCACTTGGGAAGCTGTTAACCTGCACTCCCTGTATTCTCAGGTAATCAATTTTATTCCTTCTTAAGTCTCTGATGGGGTTGAAGTCCAGATAGTTTTACAATTAAACTTGGTTGTTTAGGGGTTAAGATATTTTTAGGAGGTAGATGTTTTAATTTGATAATGATCAGATATGATAGATATTGATTTACATTCAGAATTTTAGATTCACCAAGATTGGAAAGATGTTTTCTTCAAGGCTGCCAAATATAAATAGCCCCAACACTACAAATGTAACATTTATATAATTCCTGATTATTTCATGGTTCTTCTTGCTTTAGGTAGTATATGGTATACATGTGCAATAATATAAATGTATATGTAAAAATATTTAAGAAAAAAAGAATGCTATAAGAATGGACCCTCCCTATAAAACTATCTCAAATTGTCTCTTTCACTTACTATTAATCATAATGAGTCATGCAGGGTTTCTTTTTGCATTTTTATTATAATTTATTCAGATTACATCCCTATAGTTATCCCCTCAGTTGTATCTTCTTGTTCCCTCCCTCCCCTCCATCTCTCTCTCTGTCTCTCTCTCTCTCTCTGTCTCTCCGTCTCTGTGTCTCTGTCTCTATCTCTGTCTCTCTCTGTCTCTCTCTTTGTCTCTCTGTCTCTGTCTGTCTCTGTGTCTCTGTCTCTCTCTCTCCCTCTCTCTCTCTCTCTCTCTCTCTCTCTCTCTCTCTCTCTCTCTCCTTCCTCCTTCCCTCTTTAATGCAGGCTTTTAGTGGCAATTTGTTTGTTGGTTCTTTTTCATTGCTAAGTAGTAATCCATATCATGGATGTATCACAGTTTGCTTAATGATTCACCAAAGACATCTCTGTGTTTCTAATTTTAGACTATCACAAATAAACTCCTATGAATACTCATGTGTAGATTGATTTTTGTTTTTTCATAGCTTTTCATATATGTTCAAGTATATAAATGCTGGTTGTGGGTGTCTAAAAGTCTATCTATGTATCTATGTATCTATGTATCTATGTATCTATCTATCTATCTATCTATCTATCATCTATTATTTATCATCAATCAGTCATCTATCTATCTATCTATCTATCTATCTATCTATCTATCTATCATCTATCTATTATTTATTATCAATCAGTCATCTATCTATCTATCTATCTATCTATCTATCTATCTATCTATCTACCTATCATCTATCTATTATTTATCATCAATCAGTCATCTATCTATCTATCTATCTATCTATCTATCTATCATCTATCAATCTATCTGATATCTATCTATTCACCTATCATCCACCATATTCTATTTTTAGAAACTACCTGTTTTTTGGAGCAGCCATGGCACCTTACATTTTCACAAGAGGTGTCAGAGTGATCCAATTTCTCCTTTCCAGAAATGAATGTCATTATTTAAAAATGTAGCTCTCTAAAGTATTCTACGGTTTAGGGCCCATGGACTTTCTCTCTTCTGTGTTAGCATGTTCAGTGCTGTTGTCCTTGTTCAGCTCATGTTTAGGTAGCCATGGTGGTGAGATTTTATGGCTATAGCGTCTGACATTACCAGGAGAGATAATCTCATATCAAATTCTCTGTTCCTCTGGCTCTAACCCTCACTTTTTCAATAATCATTGAGCCTTAGGTGTAGCTTTTGGGATTAGATCCACAACTATGTATTTTCATCATTTGGAGGTTTTGTTATTGGTCTCTTAAGACACACACACACACACACACACACACACACACACACACAAACACACTCAGCACCACCACCACAACCACCACCAACAACAACAATGAAAAAAAGAGCAAAGGTAGATGTATGGAAGAATTTGGAGAGAAGACAGGAATGGAAAATGATGTAATTAAATTAATCTCAGAAAAACAATAAAAATATATTATTTTATTCTTATTTTTAAGTTCATGCTCTATTGAGATAGGATATGTAAGCTCCTACATAGATTATGTGCATCTCAGAAACTACAGTTTATACCAGGTGTGGGATATCGCCTTTTGAGTTGTTGGCCATAAGTTTCTTGAGACCTTCAAAACAATATAGAATATTTCCTTACTCTAGGATGCCCACCAAAACTTGATGGTAAGACCCTATTGTAGAAGATATCACATACATTGGTCATGACATAGAAAGCTCAAGCTAGCACTGACCAGAGAGATTTCTTCCTGGTGTCTAGCTTTTGCAGTACTGAAAGGTGCTGTGTGGAGTGTTTGGGGATAGGAACATAGGGTGAGTTGTCAACAGTATTACCCAGTTTTGAACCATGTGACTCTAGTAATGACTTACATGGAAAAATGTTCCATAGGTGCAATAGAGGCAAGAATGTTATGTGGGCAACCAACTGCTTTCTAGTTGGATTTATGGCCCATTTCACATTAGTAAACACAAGCCTGCACTGTACTTCTGCCCATGAACCCATGATTGAAAAGCTTGGAGGCCTCTGGAGGGGATCTACAACTGTTATTCTTTAAAATTAATGTCTTACTAAACTGTTCTCTAAATTTATATCTTCATATACAAAGATTAGTGCAGCTCTGAGACCTTGTCAGAGAAATCTCTTTCTGCAATGGATGGAAGCGCACACCTAGTGAAAGAGCGGGGAGTCGGTGTCAGCAAAGTGCTCAGCCGTGGGTGGCATAACTATATCACATCTCTCCAAGGCTCGGGGTCCATCGCAGAAGAGAGGGTGGCAGGATTGGGGCAGCAGAGATCCAGGAGGCCTGGAAAGATACAGTACCTTTCTGGACACGACAGGATTGCCAAACTCAAGAACTCACAGCAGCAGTGGTTGCTTCCTATTGTAGTGTAGCAGTTTCCTCCAAGATTAAGACCTCACACTTTGGAAAGAAGCTCATTAAACGCAGGATAGTAAAAGGAAGGTAAATCAACACAATGTTTCAGATAAAGTGCTAAAAGGGAGAGGGAACAGAATATTCTTAGTCATATGCTTGCTAATACAGAATATTTATAGGGAGATAAAGCCAAAAATGTTCTAAGGGGAGGTGAAACACTCCATCCTGCAGGGAAATTCCTTAAGCTGGGAAAGTAAACTTAACCCATTGGCTTCAGGAAGTCCCTAAAACTGACCAAATTTATTAGATTCCTTCTTCCTCAAATATAGAGAAATGATGAGGGATGCTGGGATTATCCCAGACACGTTGGCTGCCTAGAAGAATAAGAGACCAGTTGGACAGAACAGATAAGAGCCAGGCACTCTGTAAAGGACATTTTCTAAACTGTTGAGCTGCCTACTGGTTGTGTAGTATGTTCCTGGTTTCTAGCTTTTGTGAAGTGTTGTCATCCATGCTGACTCAGATTTGATGGTGCAGCATACATAACCCCTTATGCAATATTCCTATAAGTAACTCCTTGAAGGTCCCATTAATTCATCTAGTTTGACTTGGCTGGTATATGTATATTTTCTATTGTTGGTTCCATTCTTGGGTCAGTAGACATTTGTTTTTTTCTCCCAGAAATAATATCACACAAGACCTGCACAAAGTCAAGCCAGCCAATGTTCTGCTGTGGTAGGGAGTTATGAAGCCCAGCTGTAAATTGAGGAGCTGTGGGGGAGTTGGTGTCTTCTGGATGAAGGAGAGGCAATTTTCTTTAAGGGTATTGCTCCTGGTGGGTTGACTTTAATCTAGTGGATGACATCACATCTGGAGATATATAGACAGCACAAATAGGAGTTGTTGACTTATACTGAGAATGGGACATGGTGTTGTAGCATGAGGGGGTTGGAGTCAGTCCAGAAAAAGGTGGGGTGAATGTGATATTAACACACTTTTAAGGGGAAAAAAGAGTTTAAGTTGAAGTTTCTTGTTTTTGTTTTGTTTTTCTGTTTTGGAAATAGTTCTGTTCACTGTTTAGAAAGCTATCTTTTCTCTGGCTTATTTGTTCCTTTGGCAAGAATTGCTTAGACATGCCCGTGTGGATCTCTTACTGAGTTCTCAGCTCTGTTCTCTTTATTTCCACCAGCAGTCTGCTCTGCTAATACTGTTTTCTCTTAGCCACCCAGTGTAGAGCATCTATATGAGATTCAGGGCATCTTAATATCAGATAGATTCAATCTCATTTTATTGTTATTTTCAAAATTGTTAAACTAGATTTTAGTCTAGTATTTTTCATATAGATTTTTGAACAAGAATACTTTTTAAACTATAAAAATGTGAATCTTCACAAAAACCGCATCAAACTTCTACATTTTAGGATATTTGATATCTGTTACGTTGAGTATCCTGACCATTAACATGGTATGTTTCTCTACGTGTTGAAGTCAGCTTTGATTTATTCTCTCAGCACTTTTAGCTTCCAGCTTATGCACTCGTGTTTCGTTATGGTTAAATCTCAGTGTTTAATTCCTTTGTAGTGATATTACCGTTAGTATTTTGTTGATGCTCTTTTTTATATTTAAAAAATTTTTTATCTTTTTTCTTTTCTGTAATTTGGCTTTTGTTTGTTTGCTTGTCAGGGGTATTATTATATATCCTGACAGGCAAGGCTTTAAATTATTATTAAGATGAAAAATATATTCACTGTCAAAGGAAATGAAGGAAATATAAGTTAAAGATTCACAAAGATAAACTGGTCAAGTCAAAACACTCACAGTACTAGGTTTTGCCAAAGAATGTAAAGCAATTGCAAATAACCCATTTAGAAACTCTTTTAAAACATGGCTATTACCTATTAAATTGAATATACATATTTTTATCTGTTAACAATTCTACCTTAATGTATATGTCCTAGGGAAATACTTTCCTAAAGAACTGGGCCAATTGTTGCATTTTTAGGCACAGTAAAATAATTTGAGAGCACACAGGGAAAGATTACGTTACTAAATTATGGTGTATTTACAGGAGCATATCAACCTAACTAGTGAGTACACTGTGGGAAAAAGTACTTCTCCTGTCAACAACAGTTACTGTCATTACATCCTCAGCTGGCTGTGGGATCATGAGCTTCCCCACCCTTCAGTACTGTGTGCTGACAGGCCCAGTCTTGTGCAGCTCTATCTATAATCAGCCCTAATGAAACTCACTGGGGTATCAAAAAGGAAAAAATTACTTTAAAAGGCACGAAAGGAGAAGGGGCCTAATTGGGAAAATGAAAAGGTCAGCAAGGATGGGAGGATAAAAACAGAGAAACAGGATGAATACATGAAAATCCATTGGATGTAATAGTATATATTAGAAAGTCACAAAAACCATCATGTTTAATCTAGACCAATTAAAAACTACAAAGTTATGGTATTTTATCCAGTACTATACTTCACACTGATGGCCATGATTAGCCTTCAGCCATATGCTTCAAAATAGTTACATCATGCAAACAATGTCCAGAGAAAAAGCTAGTCAGGGAAAACATATGCATGATTTCACTGTGGGAAATGTTGTGAGTTAATTAAATACTTAATTGTTAGCAGTTTACACTAACTGCTTTGTGGAACAAGTATAAAAATAAGAAAACGAGTAATAAAATTGAGTGGTTATTTGGGATTTCATCTTAGTTTGAGAACACTTGGGATATTATAACTTTATTATTCTAGTGATGGGTTCATGTGTGCTCATTTTATCAGTAGTTTTGAACTATGAATATATTACAATGGCCCTTTGCATGATTTTAATATATTTGAGCATATATTCATATATATGCATATAGGTATCCATATATGTATATGTGTGTGTGACTGTTCTACATACATGTATGTATGTGTACCACATACGTGTCTGGTACCTGTGGAGGACAGGAGAAGGCATCACATTCCCTGGGACTGGAATTACAGAGAGTTGTGCGCTGCCATGTGGACCATGAACTGCAGCAGCAGCGTGAGCTCATAACAAGCCATCTCTCCAACCCCAGAGTTACCAGTTCTTGAAATCGAAGAGGAAGAGGCTTGTGTGTATTAACTTGAAAATGAGGTTTAGCTATAGAAACTGAGCCCACGGGGAAGTCAGATGCGATGAAGCCATGTTTCATGAGACTCTTAGTGTACTAATAAACATTAAAAGTAGGAGGGAAACTAAGATAAGAAAAGGAAGGACCAAAAATGCAATAAAGGGAAAGGAATTTGGTCAACGAAGTAAGAAAGCTCCAACCAGCAGTGTTTAAAGCTGCTCTCCATTACATAGGTAAGACCTTGCTATTTGTTCCATGGCTTCCTGCTATTTCTGTATTTTCTATGGGAAGTTTTATAAGCAATTGAGCTATCTTGCAGGCTGTAACTATTATAAGTTTTTTCTTTGCTTATGGAACTTCTCAACTACTATTTCAAAAATATTCTTCTTACACTGAGAAGTTGATACTACATGCTGAAGGATCTTGATCTGAAATTCAAAATGCTCCAAAACTGAAATTTCCTGAATGCTTTGATACCACAAATGGAAAATTCCATCTGATATTATAGGTTGTATCATAATATAGGTCCACTAGGAAAACATCCCGTAAAATTAGTTTCAGACTAGAATATAAAATATATATGAAACATAAATCATATGATATACTTGAGTGTATATCCTTTCCAAGATATGTTATTAGGCATGTGACTATTTCAGCATTGGAAAAATACTTAAGAACCATGTCATAAACATGTCACATAAGGGGTGTTTGAGTTGAATAATGAGATTAACTCATCGCTTTTGTTTCCTGAGACACTGTTGCATGTTTTGGAAGTTTTTCTTTCCTGAATTTTCCTAATGGAGGAGATGGCTGATTGTGTTCTTCAGGTTTGGTGGACGTAGTTTACATTACAAATGGGGTATTCCTTGTTATTAATTCATAGGTCACTCATGACCATGCCTCTTCAAGGGCTGTTCAGCCCAGCCCCTGGAATATCTCCCCATGTTTGCAGTATAGCCCCAAAGGTTAGCCTTAGGGAGTGCTAAATGAAGGCGCTGCAGCGCAACCCTGGGAATCTGTAAGGAAGACCCTAAAAGTACACATATTGTGGAAGAACTCTGTGTCTAGGGAAATCTAGTGTCTGGTAAAATGGTTAAACAACAGCCCTACCAAATGATAAAACCAAAAACAAAGCTATTGCTAGTCATCCAATTAATCCAGTTTTGTTTAAGAAAATTCAATAGATATGTATTGAATATCTACCAAATATATAGCAGCTTTCCACCAGATTTTATTGCATAACAGGAACAGACCTGTAGCTACATTTAATTAGAATTTCTTGAGCAGGCCTGTAAGCTTCTGGAAGGTGAGGGCCTTGCTTTTCCTATGGCCTCAGTTTTCTTTGGCACTTTACAACTGCCACATTAGTATCTGTGTTCCAGCATAGTGGCACATGTCTTTAATCCCATCACTTTGAAGACAGAGACAGGTGTGTCTCTTGTCAGTTTTAGGCCAGCCTGGTCTACCCAGTGAGTCCCAGAACAGCCAGAGCTACATAATGATACCCAGTCTTGAAAGCAAAACAAAACAAGCAAGACCCCCTCCAAACCTGCATTAGTGTTTGTCCTCGTTATCAATTAACACTTGTTCCTGAGGATGCATTTAATACATGTGTGCTGCTCACCACAGTGTGTTCTTGGTGGAGCCAGAGCTTGAACACTGTATCTTGACTGTGGTGGAAAGAGTGGCCATTTTCTGTGAGCTCACGTGGTACCAGGGCCACGAATATCCTCTCACTTAATCCCTACCGATGCCACAGAGAAATCACTACGCTCTAGTAGTGAGGATCTGGGCCTCAGCATTCTCCAGTGCTCGGCCCACACCAGCTGCTGGATCTGTCCTCCTCACATTCTGGGTGCAATCCCTTCCTTCTGCACGGCTTTTTGCATTGTGCCAGAGTATTCTTGGCTTTCTACAAGGAAGCAGTTTAATTTATTAATTAAGTGTGCCTCCTGGTGCGAAGCAATCCCTTTAGCTTCATTGCTTCATTTAACTGACTTATTTTTACAGATTAACCACATTAGATAGTTATTTTAATGGTAAATCAATTTATACTTCTGTAGTTTTTTGTTTTCCTTGACTGACTGTCCAACTGCCAGGATGCTCTAAGTCACTAGCATTAGAGGTACTTACTTACAGCCCAAGGTCAGCTACCTATTGCTTGTGGACTCTTGGGCCAGGACTGATCTTCTTCAAGCTTCCATTATCCTATTGGGTAGAAGATACTGCTTCCAGCCTGGTCTTGTCAATAGAAGATTTAATGAAATATGTATTTAGTTCTTAATGTAATGGACCTCTTTACAGAGCTTTGCTATAACTGCTGATATTGCATTTATTACAGCTTTGGTTAGCTTTAATATGCAATTTCAGGGTAATCTCTGTTGAATGATCTTCACTGGCCACTTTGACCTGAGTCATTTTGTTTGAAACCAGGCAGAATTAACTACTTGCTTCTCATCAGATACTGCTCCTTCCTTGTGGAACTTTGTTATGTTCTAGGTTGGCTAAGGTCTCTTGTTCCCTATCCCCTCTCTCACAATTACAGACAAAATTGGTGCAAATTCATTCATTACTGCCTGTCCCTCCTTTCTGCCTAACATATCAGAGTTGTGTGGAGTTTGTTGAATTAAGTGAATTTTTCAAATGGAGATTCACAGTAAATTGCATAGAGTCATCTTCTTCTGGGCATCTTTGCTAATGCCAGTGCTCGTACCACCTCAGTTTTGATATGTGTAAAGAAAATATACCTTTGAGCTGGTTTTCTTGCTTTCCATGAAAGTTTTGCATTGGATAGAGGGCGTCAGTGTGTGTGTGTGTGTGTGTGTGTGTGTGTGTGTGTGTGTGTAGCAGGGGTTCTCGAGATTGAACCTAGGGTCTCGCACACAACACTTTACTTATATCCAGAGCCCCGTACCTTCTCTTTCAATTTTTAGACAGGGTCTTATTAATTTGTCCAGGTTGACTTTCAAATCACTTTGTAGCCCAGGTAGGATTTGCA
Organism: Acomys minous; assembly: GCF_964271855.1. Taxonomy (NCBI): domain Eukaryota; kingdom Metazoa; phylum Chordata; class Mammalia; order Rodentia; family Muridae; genus Acomys; species Acomys minous. The sequence continues at coordinate 74,394,670 of NC_140490.1, forward strand.
TTTGGAATACTCCTGCCTCAGTATCCCAAGCAGCTTGAATTATAGGCTGGTGTCCATCGGGGCCAGCTGAGGGGTTGGGGGTATCAGTTTTTAAATTTTGGCTTTTTTATTTGTTTTTCTAGTGTTACATTACAGACTTTCTTCTTCTTCCATAGGACTTTATAAAGGACTTACTTTTCTTTAAACTCGTATTTCCCACATCACTCTAAGGTATACATTTCTCACCCCATCATTAATACATTACCATTTGACTGTCATTAGGCTGTCACTCTAAAAAACCCTTGAGAAAGAAAGAGAGTCCTTATTTTAAGTAGGCCTGATACTTTGCTAAAGAGGTTAGTGCACTATCGAAAATTCTATTCTTGGCAAGAATAGGCTTTTGAAACATCAAGAAGAAGTGAAATTTAGAGGAGCTACCAAACAATGAAAGGTCTAGTGAGAAAAATAAGTAAAGTATGGGAGGAAACAGCCAATTCTAAACTGCCAAAGGACACAACTCATGTAGGAGTTCCAGGGAAGGATTTGTCTTTATTTTGAAATAACCTAATTTGCAATAAAAGGAACCTGAATGGTCAGATTGAATTTAAAGTCACAAAATCCACTTGAAGAAAACTTAATAGGTTCAAGTCCACGAAGGACTGGCAAGGAGACTGGTGAGAAGTGCCCTGCTCTGTCCTAGGACCCAAGCTGGTTCCAAACACGCCCCATCAGACTGTCTATGCCTGCTTGTTCCTTCAGCTCATAGAATCTGATGCTCTTTCTTCTGGCCTTCTTGAGCACCAGCCTCCTTCCACAATATACACACAATTTTTTAAAAATCTCTATGAATATCCCTGAAGATTTTCGGGTCCATTTTTAGTGGCTATAGAACAAAACAATTTTATTTAAATTTTTGTATTAAAGTTCGAGATACCAGAGTCTTGGCCACATGAGAAAAGGAAGGGGAGACATTGACTAACCCTTCCCCAGGAAGCGTTAGAGAAGCGGTGGCAGAGGGCATGCCTCAGTTTCCAGTGAAGCTTTGATGAGGCAGCTCACTGAAGTGAGTAGGTGACACTGATGGGAAGATGCGGTCTTTTGGCTTCTGAGAGATTTGAAAACAATACTGGGCAAAGCTCCACAAAGAAGGTTGGAGAATTACCCAAGATCCCAGGTCACTGGGAAGTTTTCCAGGGACAGTACTGTCTCTGGGATGATGAGACCTGAGCCGTGAGAAAAAAAACCCACCGGGCGTTATCAGCTCCACACTGTTCACTAAAAGGTGACTGTCTGCCAAGCGAGGTGGTAAAGCGAGCTCCTCCTACAGAGCTCAGCCCAGCCCATTTGGCTTTGTTGTACAAATGTCACGACAGATAACAGAGAGAGATGGCACTTAGCTTCTTGTGCCAAACATCAGACAACTTCGTATTTTTGTTTAAAGCTAAGTATTGATCAGGTAAGAGTCTCAAGCAGGAATTCCTGCGTGCAGACAAGCACTCAAGCTAGAGGTGGAGGGAGTGTCATCCCTAACGCTTCTGGGAAGTTTTTTTTTTCAATCAACTGCCGCTAGCTCTCGCTTCACAAAACTTTGACATATGTCCCTTGACCTTTACCAACTACCCTTTCACGTTTGACACTTAACATTTGCTATGTGATTAAAATTCAGCGTTAATTAATTTCAACGCTATCAGTTAAGTTATATTTAGCTAAGAACACTCACTTTTGTCTTTTGTGAGTAGCACTGCCGCGCTATTACAAAGAGGTAGTCAGGAGGGCAACAGAGATACGAGAAGAGAAGAATGATTCAGTGTGTGGATAATTGTTTCGAGTGAAATTTAGCTTGGTATTTTTGTTCCTGTCCTCAGCAGAACTGAGATTTAGCACCTCCGGCTGGCATTTAGCCCCCACCCCCACAGAGAAGGAGGCTGTGCTGGGTGGATGCTGAGAATGAGCCACACCAGAATTAAATTATAGCACAGTTCTAACACTGGCAAGGGTTTTCTCTGGCCAGCTCTTGTGTACAAACCTGGTGATGCCAAAAGAAAAGCAAGGTATAGCTAGCAAGGCTCTCCATACGGGATGGCTCGGGCCTGATCAGTGGGGGTTGGATACTTGTTAGAGAGTTACTTTCTGAAACAGTGGCCATTCCTCACAAAACCTTGGTGCATACAAGAATACTTAAGCATAACTGATATGTATATCCAGCCTTAAAAGGTTACCTATGAATCTGTCTTGTTGATGACTTAGTTCATAGTGTGACCAAAGTGCTTATTAGCAGTAGATATTGCTCACATCTCATTTTCCTATTTTCCGGAGCACTTTTTTCTCAAGGAGGATATGTTTTTATTGGCTTCTTTATTCCATGCACCTTTACCCTATGAATGCATTAAGGTAACAGTGTAGTTGGCTAAATCTGAACCTCAAAATGCTATAGAACCATTGTCGCTGCTATTCTGGTATGAACTCAAACTCCTTAAATGCACTGCACCACTGAAATGCTTCTGTCATACACAGGATAGAAAGAGAGGCCTACCCTCATTTGGCAATGAAGGAGAAGCATGGTTTATACTTGCTGACAATCCAACAATCCAGGTTGGACCCTTTGAGTATTCTCAAGTATTCCTCTAGCTGTTTAAAATATGACTTAGGTCATAGTGTAACCAAAGTGCTTCTTAGAAATAAATACCACCCCATCTCATTTTCCTATTAGTATTTTTTTCAAGGGAGAATATGTTTTTATTGGTTCCTTTAGTCCACACGCATTTATTCTATAATATAATGTGATTATATATGTATATATATATGTGTGTGTGTGTACATATACATACATATACATGTACAAATATATACATACATGTATATAAACAGTGATAATTGTTCTAAATTTTTTTATCTATAGTAACTCAACTTTTATGGTCCAGAGTCTAACTCCAAGCCATCATGACACACTCCATGAATAGGCAAAGCAATTTGATTATATCTAGCAGATTTTGGATTCTTGAACAACATTAACAAAAATTTAGCCTACATTTCCAGGTTTTGTAGTCAGATAACAAGGCATGCAGGTGTACATCCCTGGTGAGATGCTGTAGTAGTATCCGACTTGGGGTCTTAGATCCCAAGCCATGTTTATTTTTGTTCCTAAGGGAACACTCAAAAGCTGATCTTGGTCCCAGCACAGAAAATCTATTCAGCCCTCTAGCATGAGGTTTTTGGCTTTTCCTGTGTCCGTTCATCAGAGTCCTATTCTGTAGAACTTAAAAAGTCTTTTCATTGTTGAAAATATCACTGGGTTAACCTCCCTGCCTAAGTCCCTGACCTGGGCCTTCCCAAGGCTCTTTCTCAATTGACTCTGCTAATATGATATCTCAATATTCTTGTATCCTTCATCCCCAGCTGTGACTTGCCCATTGGACACTCCGATTACCCTTCACACTGGAATGATCTCCTACTTCCAATGAATAGATTCCAGGAATGCATGTGTATCTCTAGCGGGCTTCTCTGGTCCAGGTCCTAGTTTCCCTCCTCTCTTTCTGGCTACAATTTAATTTGCTCAGGTTCTGCCATTTCTTAATGGAAAAAGGGGGAGGGGTGACTTCTGACATTAGAGTAGCACACTTAGATGAAAGGGGGGAGATGACAAACTAGATTTAAAGTAAGTAAATGTTTTGAAGTGCAGGAAGATTTTGTACAAGTTTATTTTCTAATTCATGAAACTCAACCTTTTTTTGCTTCAATTGGTGTATATGACAATTTTCAGATGAAAGTTGGAGACCTCTGTTTTGTAATATCTTTCTTCAATGTTAACTAAGAAGATGGCTGTGTATATATTTTGCGATTGGAGCTAGTTTCCTTCTGTGAGCTATTTTCTGGTTTCTCTTTTCAGGTGTTGCACAATGGCCTTGTGATGGAGATGAATCATCCCACTGTGGGGAAGATCTCAGTCCCAGGTTTGACACTTTTTTTGTTGTTGTTATTTTTCTTAGCACCTTCATTCATCAATTGTGCATATGCTCCCTACAGCAGGGAGCTGAAGTCTTTCTCAAAAACTTATTGAAGAACAATTCAAACAATTCCCCTTTTTATACAAGGGGAATGCTTTGACTATAACTACCCATAAGAATGTACGCCAAGCCTACAGGCTATGTCTTTTCTCTAAAGAATGTTGAAATAGTTCAGTGACAAAAATGCTCATGTTTCCTCATTTCACATTATGCAGCTATGTGCACATGAAAGCACATTATGCAATTATCAATAGATAAATAATAATATGATATAGCCAAGAAATGTTCATGTGAAGATAGAAAGGAGAAACAGGGATGTGGGACAGGGCATCTCTCATAACTATGACCTACTGTATAGATCTTGACTTTCCAGATCAAAACTTTAAGTATTTTCATTAATAAACTTAGGTTTGTAAACGTTGACTCATACCACAAAAACTCACAAAAGTCTATAGCTTGAGCAAAATGCTATTTTTATTTCCAGAGGCGCCAGGAGCCTCACACCACTCCCAGAGCATCCCGTTTTTACATTTCATGAACAACCTGATAGTGATTATTTCCTAAAGCTTCTCAGATAGTGACCATTGATAACTAAAACCATGTGACAAGAGGAGGAGTGACGGATAGAATCAAACTGAGGGAATGTTGGTGTGTCAGGGGATAAGGAGGGTTCTGTATTGATTAGGAAGATAACTGAGGGAGTCACACGGGCATAGCCTATAAATGTCACATGATGTTTAGAAAGAGGTTGAAAAAAATGTTGATGAAGTCTAAGGAGGCCCTTTATTCATTCATCCATATAATGAACATATGGTGCATGCCAGGTATTGCTTCTGATTCTATTAATAAAAAAAATAAATGAGACAACTTGCACCCCACATGCAGACGTTATACTTATCAATATGTCAAGTAGTAAAGACTATAAGTGTCTGCTTCTGAAACTGTAAATAAAGGAGAGCAAAGTGTGCTTCATAGAGACTGACAAGGGCACAGAGGCCTCCTGTAGTTTGTGGGGCCGGGAAACATCTATTTAGTAGGATGTTTTACAAGCTAAGATTGAAGAGAAACAGAGGCCGGCTTTTGTAGAATAGAAGAGCAGGGTGAAGCCTGATGTAGGAAAGATCAGGACAGACCGTGGGGCTGATAAAGATGCTTAGAGCACAGGCAGAAGCTTGAGACCCCAACCAACCGGGACTTACCCCATTAGTAAGAGAGCAAAGTAACTTAGAGTGTCAAGTCAGGACATTACTACAAGACTTTATATTATGGTTTCTTAAATGTGTTAGAATCCAAATGGCAATTGTAGTGCTTTTAGTCTGAGAAGACCTTAAAAGTATTTTGTTCGTTTTCTAACTTTTTCACAGCGGAAGTGGTTTGTTTGTTTTTTTGTTTTTGTTTTTTTTGTTTTTGTTTTTGTTTTTGTTTTTGTTTTTTTACAAAAAGTCTCTACATTTTCAGCAAACCAAAGGAAAAATGTTGCTAGTTGCTACATGAAGAGCCCAGCCAATTGTCTCTCCGGCTTTGCCCACTCCACATGCTAGGATTAACCAGTGTCCCTCCTTAGAAATGAGAGCACTGTTATTTAAACTTTTTCTGAGGTGATGTGTTTTTCTGAAGACATGTGGGCAAATGTCTTCTTGCCCAAAATAAGGCACCAAAACCAGAAACAAAGAAATGGTCTGCTCAAGTATAGCTTTGAGAATTAGTGAGTCTAATGTGGTTACTTACAGGAACATGGCAATGGATTACTCACAGAGACATGGCTACTTATAAGCAATTATAACACTGAAGAATAACTCCCATCCCCTCTAGTAACTGTTAACTACATACATACTTTGGAAAGGGGCACTTCATAATCCCGTCTTCCTTAGCAATGGTTATAAATCTTTGATGTGGTGCTTGAGTCCTCCACTCTCCATAACTGAAAACCAGCAGGCCTGGTTTTAAGTGGCTATCAGGAGAATATTCACAGTTGCTGGCAGTTCAAGAGAAAATAGCCCCGCCATGCTCATAGGACAATTTCACAACAAACCCAAAAACAGAGTTCTGAACTACTGATCTAAGTTGCCTCCATATCTTACAGATGAGGTCACAGAGTCAATGGCATCCCCATAAATTAGAAGAAAAAGCCTCCATTTTAAAGATGATACAGTTGAAGAAAAGTAGAACCCAATGGAGAGTGTAGGAGAAACTCATTGGAGAGGACACTTTCTCCATTGATCTGATGTGAATTTGCTGATTTTTATGGAAAAAGAATAAAGAAACAGTCTCAGGAAAGAAATTTGTTGTTGTTGTTGTTTGCTCTTGTTTTTAAATTTCTGGAAGAGAAGACTGTCCACTATGGTTAATTTAATCTGTGAATGTATCAGATAGTTATGGTGATGATAATGACACATAACAAATAACCACAAAACCTTAGTTGCAATCTACTTCTTTATTGCATGTGTGTGATCAGATACTGCCATGGCATCAGATGGGTGGCTTTTTTTCTGATTAGCAGTGGCTGTCTTAATTTCTCACTGCATGCTGGCCTCAGTTCTGCTAGGTGTGTCTCTCATGTCCCCATGACAAATGACTGATCAGAAAATACAGTGTCATTTAAGGTATTGACATAGAACCAAAAAACCTATTTGCCATTGACTAAGGCCACTTTAATCTGTTTCCATAGGGCAGGAAACACCCAAGCCTTTGAGACAACTTTGCAGTGGAGGATGTGAGCTTAAGGATGCACAAATAACTGGGAGCAATGGTGTTCTCAGCTCTCTTGTACTATCTCCTTTGTGGTTTTTTCCCCTGTAGATGATTTCCTTTTAATTTATATACAATTCAAGAGTCCTTTTTCTATGTCTATTTTACTGACAAGATTTCTTTCTATAGACTTATCAGTATGAAAAATTTCCAACTTCAGGCTCATTACTTTTTGGTGATCTAATAGAGACATATTTTGAATTTTGTAAACATAGATCTATAGATTTGCATCTAAATATATTCATCTTTATGTTTATAGTAAAGTTCTTACTAAATATTAACTAACCTCACCTATATTTCCTTTGTTATTAATGAACTATGACACATGTTCAATTTTCATATGTTGCATAGTTAGTGTCTTAGTCATTACTGGTAACTTATATCCTGAAAAAGAATATATTGGTTTTTTTTGCTTTATTAATTTATTCTTGTTACATCTCAATGGTTATCCCATCACTTGTATCCTCCCATTCTTCCCTCCCTCCCATTTTCCCCTTATTCCCCTCCCCTATGACTGTTCCTGAGGGGGATTACCTCCCCCTGTATATGTTCATATGGTATCAAGTCTCTTCTTGGTAACCTGCTGTCCTTCCTCTGAGTGCCACCAGGTCTCCCCCTCCAGTGGACATGGTCAAAGTTGAGGCACCAGAGTATGTGAGAAAGTAATATCCCACTCTCCACTCTACTGTGGAGAGTGTTCTGACCATTGTCTAGATCTGGGTAGGGGTTTAAGGTTTACCGTCTGTATTGTCCTTGGCTGGTGCCTTAGTTTGAGCGGGACCCCTGGGCCCAAATCTGCCTATCATAATGTTCTACTTGTAGGCTTCTAGGACCCTCTGGATCCTTCTACTTTGCCATTCTCCCATGCTTCTCTCATCTAGAGTCCCACTAGAATGTCCTCCCCTCTGTCTCGGTTTCCTGGTAAGTGAAGGCTTTTGTGGGACATGCCCCTTGGGCTAATATGCAGATATAAGTGAGTATATACCATTTGAGTCTTTCTGCTTCTGGGTTAACTCATTCATTATGATCATTTCTAGCTCAATCCATTTATCCACAAATTTCAAGAATTCCTTGTTTTTAATAGCTGAATAGTATTCCATAGTGTATATGTACCACAGTTTCTTTATCCATTCTTCTATTGAGGGACACTTAGGCTGTTTCCATGTTTTGGCTATTATGAATAAGGCTGCTATGAACATGGTTGAGCAAATTTTCTTGTTGTGTGCTGGAGCATCTTCTGGGTATATTCCAAGGAGTGGAATAGCTGGGTCTTGAGGAAGCCCTATTCCCATTTTTCTGAGATAGCACCAGATAGATTTCCAAAGTGGTTGTACTAGTTTGCATTCCCACCAGCAATGAAGGAGTGTTCCTTTCTCCCCACATCCTCGCCAGCATGTGGTGTCGCTTGAATTTTTGGTCTTAGCCATTCTGATGGGTGTAAGATGGAATCTCAGAGTTGTTTTGATTTGCATTTCCCTGATGATTAAGGAGGTTGAGCATTTCTTTAAGTGTTTCTCAGCCATTTGATATTCCTCTGTTGAGAATTCTCTGTTTAGTTCCAAGCCCCATTTCTCAATTGGGTTATTTGGTTTGGTGATGTTTAATTTCTTGAGTTCTTTATATATTTTGGATATTAGACCTTTGTCAGATGTAGGGTTGGTGAAGATCTTTTCCCAGTTTGTAGGCTGTCGCTTTGTTCTCTTGACAGTGTCTCCTGCCTTACAGAAGCTTCTCAGACTCATGAGGTCCCATTTATTAATTGTTGACATTAATGTCTGGGCTGTTGGTGTTCTGTTCAGGAAGTTGTCTCCTGTGCCAATATGTTCCAGGCTCTTCCCCACTTTTTCTTCTAAGTGACTTAGTGTCTCTGGTTTTATGTTGAGGTCTTTAATCCACTTGGATTTGAGTTTTGTACAAGGTGACAAATATGGGTCCAGTTGCATTTTTTTACACATAGACATCCAGTTAGACCAGCACCATTTGTTGAAGATGCTATCCCTTTTCCATCGAATGGATTTGGCTTCTTTGTCGAAAATCAAGTGACCATATGTGTTTGGATTCATATCTGGGTCTTCAATTCGATTCCACTGATCAACCAGCCTGTTGCTGTGCCAGTACCATGCTGTTTTAATTGCTATTGCTTTATAGTACAATTTGAGATCAGGTATGGAGACTCCTCCGGAGCACCTTTTATTGTACAAGATTGTTTTAGCTATTCTGGGTTTTTTGTTTTTCCATATGAAGTTCAGAATTGAACTTTCAATGTGTTTTAAAAATTGTGTGGGTATTTTGATAGGGATTGCATTGAATCTGTAGATTGCTTTTGGTAGGATGGCCATTGAAAAAGAATATATTGGTTTTTGGAGACAGAGTCTCAGTATGTAGTTGTAGCTGACCTGGAACCTACTATGTAGGCCCAGCTGGCCTGTAACTCACTATGAAGACCAGGCTGGCTTCATATCTGTAGCATTCATCCTGCCTCTCCATCAAAGGTGCAGAGATTGCAGTGTGAGCAGCCACATCTGGCCTCGGAGCATCCTTAGGCAGCATCTGGTACCTTATTTTTAGACGTCAAATCCACATGGTGTTCCCTCAGCTAAGAGTTCCTACATAGGTACCAGCTTATTACACCCCAAACTACTTCTTAACCACTGTCAAATACTTACCTTTCACACACACACACACACTCTCTCTCTCTCTCTCTCTCTCTCTCTCTCTCTCTCTCTCTCTCTCTCTCACACACACACACACACACACACACACACTAACTAACTAACTAAAATCTGCATTCTCTTCACTATTCAAGGATGCTAGAAGGGGTCAGCCCTGACAGAGCTTACAGTTTGTAGGCAAAGCAGGCAGAGACAAGAAATATGGACAAGATGGATGAGTGTTTCCATGGAAACCTGGAGGCTGTAGCAAATGCTCTCAGTGCCTGGACCAAAGAGACCCTGCATAGTATATAGACTGAAGAAAGTTCCTCTGAGCGGTGTGGTGTAAATAGATCTTTAAGTACTGTTCTGTGTCCCAGAAAAGGGCATGAGAATATGCTAGAATTGAGAAAACAGAAAGAGAAGGCTCATGGTTACTCTAGAGAGTGATCGTGATGCCATATGAATGAGGTCTTACATAGAACTAATGATGGAGCTAAAACTAAGTCAGAGATTTCAAAGCCATCTATGGCAGTGTCTCTCTGGTTCTTCTGTCTGAAGTTTGAAAGTGGGGGTTGGAACTGGAGCTTGGACCGAAACCTCAATTCCAGCAGAGCAGAAGATCATCGATCGATTTTAGGAGTGATTTCCGTTTCCACCGAAGACTTCTGTTAAATTTACAGTGTCCTCAGTTTTAAACTGTGAAACCGATTTTTAAAAAAGACAGCTTATTAAATATAGAAAATAAAGTCATATTCAAGTCCCAGCAGAAGTTCTACAATAAGACAGATGATATAAACACCAACTGACTGTCACTTTAATGGAAAGAGCTTGCATAAATTATTGTGAAGTCTGTCAGTTCTCACTGAACCGCTCACTGAATCTTCTTGCCATGCCACCGGCCATTGACCTATTAGCCGGAGCTGATCCTGATGTCCTCCCATATTCTGTGGAAGTGCCAAGATGGCCTTGGTGCTGTGCCCTGAACTCCAAAGGCTGTCACTGTAATAGACTTTGATGTGTATTTCTAAAGTTGCTCACTAGAACCTTTCAAATTCTTACCCGTGAACACACATAGTGATCATTTGACTCCAGGTTCTCCTGGGCAGCGTTCAATGGTGACGGCATCAGTGCTGTCTCTGAGGGGATGCAGCCTTGTATGCATGTGGAAGGATTCCAAATTATTTTAAATAAAAATTTCCCTACATTTTTCTACATAGTATTTTAATATTCACACTTAGAACTTACCAGTTTAAACCAGCAGGTAGTAGATAAAGCAGGAAGAGTCACCACCAATTTGAATAAGTGAAGCTTGCGCTGAATTATTGGAAACATTTTAAACTTTAGTGAATTTTTAAAATTTGGGTTCCTTGCTAGACTTTTCATAAGGGATGTCCTAAAACATCCTTCTGGCTTTGATACAGAAAGTCTCTGTGTTCATAAAGTTAGGAGGGAAAATCATATCAGCACTGCCTGAACCAACTTAGTATTAGAAGCAATTATAAACAAAAACAAAAAACAAACAACAAAGCTTTAAGAGATGATCTGTGGCAAGTTTTTTCCATATGAGTTTTTAAATCAACATACTTTGGAAACATCTGGAATTTTCACGTCTTTCGATTGTTTGCAGATTAAGGCATGATCAGGAAATGCAGTGGCTACCTCATCTCTTCTGTGGGTGGGCGGACATCTTCTGCGCCGTGGACGCTGACGCCATTCCCTGTCACTTCCGTGTTTTTTCTTCCCTTCAGATGTAAAAGTAGATGTTTCTTAAATCAGAGTATAATTAAACTTTTATACTATGTGTCAGCAATTAGGAAAACTGTCACAAATCTTACCGGGCAAAAGAAAGACTAGGAATAACCAGGGTTTCTACAGTTGCTCCTCCGTATGGCTCAGTACGTTTGTCTCCACAAGGCATCCAGTGTGAGTCCCAAACAAGAATGAAAGGTGAAGTGAGCTGCTCCTTCCAGAGAGAGGCCTCTCCAGTGATTCTTCCAAGAGGATAGGAAAAGATAAAGCAACGTTCTTTGTAGACATTTAATTGGACTTATAGAGTCTGTGGTATTTCTTCAACTCTCTTGATGTTAGAAGTATAACCTGATCAATGCCTAAATGCTGAACTCAACATAGAAACCAAACCAAAACTGAAGCAATGACACAGGAAGGCTGGAGGCCAGCGACAGGAAAGAATTTCTCTCAGTGGGTCCATTAGACACATTTTGGTATTGGCTCTTGAAATTTTGACATGTTAGCTGGATCCAAGTTTCATTTTCTACCCAGAGAAGTCTCTTTCTGCATAAGATATTTATACTTTATAGTGGGTCTTTGTTATAAATTAAATGAAATTGAGCATTCAAACTCATTGGAAAAAACAGTAAAATATATGTTAATAAGTAAATAGAGAAATATAAAACTATCTTCCAGTTCCTACTTCCATGTTAAGGAGTTTAGTTAGATAATCAAGAAGTAACATTGTCTTGTCCTTTAGGTAACTTCCTCATGGGGCTAGTTGTTTGATTTCCATCACTGCTTTTTTCTTGGATGCAGAGGGTGCCATTTTAGTGTCCATTAAAGGAAGACTGGCTCTACATGTTGCTATCCTATCAAGAAGAGACATTGTTGTACAAAGAGATACTATTTGCTTGGATTAAAAAAAATTGTTAACTCTCGCATAAATCTTTAGTCAGTTAAGATGTGTTCCTGTAAAGAAGACATAGCAAAAGAAAATGTTATCGGCGGAAGCCTGCTTTTCATTTAAAATATAAGCTAGATGTGTGGCAAGCATCTGTAAGCCCAGCTGTGAGCAGGCTGAGGTCGAATTGTGAGTTTAAGGTCAACCTGGGCTACATAGCAAGTTTCAGACCAGCTAGTGGAAACAAAACTCTGCTTTAAAAATAGAGATGAATATAGTGTTAAACTAAATTAAAAATAAAAGATCCTAGTTGAATTTTGGCTAAACAGAGAGCATTGTGTTAATACTGAAAAGATGCTGGTAGAGGTAGAAGTAGGAGAATCGGGTTAAATTAAAACCTCAAGAACTAACCAATGAGTCATATACAATATCTCACTTACCACACCACCCCAAACCTTAGGGAGGCTTTGGCATTGAGCTGGGTCTGTGGGCCTCCTTGCTTATCTCCTCAGCTCGAGCTATTGCTGTCTTCTCTGTGTTCCTTACATATCTGCTTTAATGAACTCATGTCTCCACATTGTCATGACTTTATCTGGCTGTAGAATTAGCAGTCAGTGTGTTTCTGAGCTCAGGCTTGGAGTATGATTAAGACATCGCAGAGGGGGAGGACAAGGAGGCCTTAGGTTGCTTCCCCCACCTGGACATTGCATAAGAGACGGGCTGTGTTACTTGCATAGTGGGAAGCCTACGTATCTCACCCTTTTAAAAGTTATCCTAAGATAAACCTCTAATTATTTTAAAAGCTGTGAGCTTCATGAAGAGATAAGCAACATCCTGATTTTAATTAAACAAAAAATTAAAGATTAATGTCAGTTAACCCAAACTCTGTGAGGGAACGCTCCCTCGAGCTATGGGCCGCCCCACAGGTTCAACCTGCACTCTCTTAGTTGTGGGACCTTTGGGTTAAAGTAGGTATGTCATTTTACCTTTTATTGCTTTTGGTATCATCAGTAATTTTCGTTCTTTCAATATAAAAGGAAGATGGCATTCATTATATTTCATAAAACTCCATTTTATGAATAAGTTTTAATGGCATCGTTGCTGTGGAGTATTCAAATCTGAAGATATATGTGTGAGCAAACATTTGCTAGGTACTTCTTTTTACACGGTGTGTGTTTGGGCACTTTATATCCATGGTCTGTTTTATCTCTAGGATAATTCAGTATCTCATGCATTTTCATGTTCATTTGTGTAGATGGAGAAAATGAAAATTGCTGGGTGTTGCTGCACGGAGCAGATGACAGTGGGGTGACCCCACCCCACACCTGCCTCCGAGACATTCCCTCTTTTTTTCAGAAAGGAAAGTTGAGCCTCCTATTCAGTTCTTGGCTTTTGGAGTTTAGCCTCAATTTAAAGGTAGCTACACGTAGTTTATTTAGAATCAGCTTAGAGAATTTAATACTGTTTTGATTTCAAGATTGGCTTAGATCGAGAGCCCTCCTTTGGAGATTGTTTGTGTTTTACAGAGTCTGTAAGTGTCTTGCTCTCTTTCTCAGGCACTGCTAGGCACTTTGATATTCTCAAGAGCACAGAAGTGAAAATGCACCAAACATGTGGACTGCATTCCCTCCAGCTGCCACGTTTTCACACATTAGCAGAAGTGCTGTTTGTGAAGGAGAAAAATGAGAAATGTTTGTGATCTATATGTGGATTCCAGCCATCCAAAGACCTACCATGTTAACACAACTACCCAGATTTACCCCATATTTTCTGTCTTTTCAGTGACCTGCTTCTAGTCCTGGGGCTGTGTGGGCAAATTTCCACTTCTTCACATAGGGCTGTTTTTGCCTCATAGTCAGGCCTCGATTTTCTTTGCGTAACATTAATTAAACTGTAAACAATGCTTTCTCGGTATAAGAAGGTTAAAGATGATTTTTCCTTCCAAGCATAGTTTGACAGCATAGCCAGAATAAGAATATAGATAAATTAGTAATAAATTAGTGATAATTACTGAATGATTCTAAATTCTCCAAGTAAAACCCACAGCTCATAGAACAGTGGCTGCCAGTGAGTGTGGAGGAGCGGGAGGCATCAGTATTTTGAGAGCACAGACTTTGAGTTTGGAAAGATGAAAGGTACCAACGATGGCTACAGTGACTGTTACACAACAATCCAAGTGGCGCCAGTGCCACAGGACTGTGCACCTGAAGCACTCACTAAATGCGTGTCACATACATACATGTCTTATATGAACATATGATTAAAATGAAAATTAGCACATAATTACAAGAAGCAATTAGCTATATTCTACTTTTACATATACATGTGTTATGCATGTGTGCTATAAGTTTTAAGACTGGTAGCCTGTGTGTGCTATGCATCTATGGTGTGCATTTAAGGCTTCATAGACAGCATGTGCTAGGCATGTGTGGTGCACATTTAAGACTGTATAGACTGCATGTTTTAGACATCTGTGGTGTGCATTTAAGACAGGGTACACTGCATTGCTCTACATGTATGCTATAAAATTAAGACAGGATAGACTGCATGTGTTATACATGTTTAGAGCACATTTAAGACACAGCAGGCTCTATATATTACACATGTATGGTCAACATTTAAGACTATGTAGGCTGTATGTGCTATACATGTATGCTGTAAAATTAAGACAAGATAAGACTGCATATACGATGCATGTATGGTATAAAATTAAGACAAGCTATACTAGAACATGTATGAGCTCAGAAAATCTTGAAATCAGAATTTAGCTTTATAACATACAATTGAAAATAATACTGTCTACTTAATCCATCTCAGTGGAATCCCTCTTATTTGTAACATGAAGATCAAAAGCCTTGCTGACATTCATAACAGTTAAATAAAAATATATAGCATGGACTAGGATGTATAAGGGGTAAGTGAAAGTGGATTTTTTGAAGAACATCCATAAACCCTTAGCAGTGTCTCCTGTGGCAGAGTCTTAAGAAAAAAATGCATCTAGCTACGTTGTTAATTTTTCAGTCATTAAACATTAAAATAAACAAACATGTTTTTCTAAGAACTATGGTAAAACACAAAATTTCTTTATTTAACAAATGTTTATCTAGTATTTGCTAGGTGCCAAGTGCTAGCTGGCAAGCAGCCCAGTAGAAGGGGGCATGTGACAGTGACAAATCAGATGATCTGCCATGGGGACAGGGAGCGCCTGAGGCTCACCACCAGGTACCCGAGGCCAAACTGGGCCTTTGTGTGCTTTGCAACGAGACAGTTGTGCAGGTTTTGTTACTGTATGTAGTGGAGACTATGAATCACGAAGCTCTCCACAAACTTATCCTGGATAGATTGATAAAATGATACTTCAGAGATCACACCACAGAGTAGAAGATATCCTGGGGGGGACATTAGAGGAAGAACATGATACAACCCTGTATTTCCAAACTGTTCCCTGGGGAGCCCCTGTTCCTTGCAAAAATCAGTAATATTTTTCTCACCAAAAGGTAGCCATGTTGTCAAACATCTCTGGAAAGCCTACATTAAACAAAGGTCAGTTGGTTTTCTTTGCTTTGCTTTTTCTCAGAAACGCCCTTTAATATGCTGGCGTTTTTTTTAGATGAGGATAATGAATGTCATTTCCTTAACTCCGTAAGTTATGGAATTAAGGAAATGGAAGAGTTAAGGAAAAAGACAGTGGAGACATTTGAGCTCTTCTGAAGAGCCTGAGAAAAGTGATTTGTAGGTCTTGCCACTGGGAATATGTGTCCTTTGGAGCCACATGAGACAATCTGTAATGGGTATTTATTTTAAAATTGGCTAGTGTGTAGTGACAAAGAGAGAGAAAGCACATCAAAGCAATTTCTTAAAATTTCTCTGACTTTGTAGCTCAAGGTACCAAGAATTCTGAGGACTGTTCAAGGGGGAAATTTTTTTTCTACCATGAGGGGTGGACAGTCATGCACAGTGGTCAATCATAAGCTCACCTAGGGGACACATGTGTCCTAGAGAGTGTGGGATACGGAATGGGTTTATCTCTGCCCACTGAGAGCCACACTTAACAAGGAAGCGCTTTAGTAGTGAAATGGGGCAGTGCTGGAGTGCAGAGCAGAAACAGCTCACACGGTGATGCTCTTGTACTAGAAGCAAAAACTCTCCTGGAATCTAAAGAAATCGCTTGAAGAGAAAACGTGTCCTTTTCATTGAGCCTCCGTAACACCACACTAAGAGAATTCTGCACAGTTGCTCATGCTCTGGCTCCGAAAATGGAGTTGATTAAGTGGAAGGCAACTTTTAAGACGTGACAAAGATGATGAGGTGATTACAGGGTAGGATTTAAGTGGCAATATGTGGAGAAATTAAGATGCATGACTGAGTAGCAGTGACAGTGTGGTACATGATAGAAGCATGTAAATCCCCAGCTAATTCCCTAATGCGGCAAATGAGGAGAAACAGACTTGCACCTCCAAGAAGGAAACCTGAAGTATATTAGGAAAATGACACTTAATAGTCAGGCTGATTTGACTGTCATTGTGTGGGAAAACCAGGTGAGTTATCTGAATAGGACTCGGGATGATGCTTCTCCTATATTTTGATGTCAACAAAGTATTTTTTTTTTCCTTATAAAAAGATGCACCACATTTCTGATGGTTTGGAGTGAAATTTGAAGACTAGAGAAAAGTACAAAATGTTGTGGGCTGGTGACAGTACAGAGGCTTGCTTCAGGTCTCGAGGTGTGTTTTCCCACAAACTAAACTAAAGCATAAGCTTCGGTGATAATCTTGGGAATATATGTATTTTGTTATGGTGTGGAGTTATGAATGTGAAGCTATGCCTTTTAACAGACATCATAATAAATACCAGTACCATAAAAGATGTTTAATAAAACTATCTAATGATTCGTGACCACAGCCATGCTGTAGATTCCTTAACCGTACAGCAAGCCATCAGACAGATGACACTCTGAAAGAGGCACTCGGACTCTCCGTTTACAAATGAATAAACTAAGCTGCAAAGAAATGCAATAATGTGGCCAAGTTCAGGCACGCAGCTAGACTCTGTAGCCAGTTCTGAGTTCCTAAAGAAATTCATGCCCATTGATTGTAATGCTCGCCCTGTTGCCTCCTGAGAGGCCAGAGGCCTAGGCTATGTACAACACTCCTGAGAGCACAGTGGTTACCTTGTGTTTGAGCATGAGTAACCACTAAGTGACTTACTCATGGTGACTTCAGATAACTCAAGGTCTGGCTTCAGCTGGAGACCTGCACCAAGTTGCACGTGAGTGCTTTGGGCAAGGCTGTGGTCCGTTAACGTGGAGCCCCTGAACGCTCAAAGCAGACATATAGAGGAACACAGCCAGATCTCAAAAACTGTTTCCAGATTTGATTATAATTCCTTTTTTGTGGTCTTTGAAGATCTTGCTTTTCGTCTATTGCCTCATGGACTTCAGATCTATTTTCCTACAGACAGAAATGCCCTTCATGGGCATTTCATTGTTGGTGGCATTGTGGAATGTCCCAGGAAGAGGGGGGTGGGGCCAACTTTAAAGGAAAAGTTCCACATTTGGTTCCATGTTTCTATAGATAACCCAAAGCCACTACCTGTTGCATAGCAAGCCCCTCTGTACCTCTGCACTGGCTAATATATCAAGGGGTGATCATTCTACATGTCCCTGTAGAGGAAGAAAACCAATCCCCACCACTCAAAGTGTTACAAAGTTTACAAGTTGTACAAGACATGTAGATCTACCTTTCAGTATACTTTCAGTTTCAGTAAAATAAAAAAAAAGAGTCCCAATTCTAAGTAAGGAAATGACCACTCACATCCTAGTTTCCCTCAGCTTACTACTGAGGAGTCTTTGCCTTGAATAAAGAAAATACCATTTTAAAAATTGATTTCATTATCTATTTATACAGCACTTGATATAAACATAACATCATTGCCACTGTTACTTCAGTTACCTTTTTTAGCCATCAGAACTGACTGCTTATGGTTTTTACATTTATGGACACATTTCACACCAGAGCCATTCAGTTCTATAATGGACCCTTAGCAAACATGATATATTTCTAACCTAGGTAACTCGTGTATGCTTTCTTTCTTCCTTAAAATATGTAAATGGCATCTTAGTAGTGGTGAGAAAGCTAGATCTAATGGGAAAGTTGAAAATACTAATTTAAAACAATCCTTCTAAACTAATTCAAGAGAGTGGAGCCTGAAACCAAAGAATCATGAAGGCTATGCTTTTTTTTCTTTTTAAAATGAAGTTTAATTAGAAGATGGCTCACTGTCTGGGAAAAGCTAGGCATCTTTGCTGATTTCTAATGTGCGTAATTGCAATAGAATTTCATCCTGTTGCCAATGGGTGCAATTTATGTTGTGGTCCTAGAGGTATGACTAAGGCTAAGGCTGGGGCTCAGAACAAGTCTCACAAGATTGTCTGGTTTATTATCCCAGTGTTGGAGGTTGTTTATGCCTCTAGCACTTCGCATTACACTCAGCGTAGCATGGTGATGCTCTCTCATCTTTGTCGGCACCCAGCAACAACCCTCAGTTCCTCAGAGAGCATGCATGGCGATCTGCACCGTAGTTGACATCTCATAGCTAAGGAGACTCAGGATCAGCTTGCATTAATGGATGTCCCTTCTTCATCTTTAGTGAAGTTCAGATGGGCAATGTTTTTTGTGTTCTGTTTTTTTCTTTTTATTCTCTAGTTATAAAATTTTTCAGTAAGTTGAATTCAGAGAATGGTCATTTGTACATATTTCATGTAAGTCAGATTAGAAATAGAGAAACTATGAGCCCGCGGCTGCCTTTCCAGCCAACATTCCGAGATACTCTCCGTGGAACTGGGTTGTTTTAATTAAAAAACAGAATAGGCAAGAAATTTTCTTGGAAATGCCTCTTGGCTTTTGTGTTCTTAGATCCCCTGCCTTGAGTCTCAGTGTGGCACAAGAACTCCCATTTAAAACTTTAAAAATGTTCCCCAGACTGTGTGCTTCCCCCAAAACAAGCAAGCTAAACCAATCTTTGTGCTTCAAAGTCTTCTCCTCACTTGAAGAACTTGATAGGTCATTACACCTTGCAGAAAAATAAATACTCACAGGCATAGTGATGCAGGCCTGTAATCCTGGAAGCAGGGAGCCTGTGGCATGACTGTCCAGTTCAAGGCTGCCCTAGGCTGCACAATGAGAATTTGCCTTTGAAAACAAAACCTATAAAATGAAACAAAAACAAAGAGGAAAAAATTTAACTGTATAAAAACAGCTTTTCAAGCCAGTGTAAAAAGAAAATTTTGTGTCTTTATCCTTTGTTTTCTTTGTGTTTATTTAAATGGTGTAGGAAAATAGACAATAATCCAAAAAATGTATATAGAAGAAAACAACTGGATTGAAAACTAATATTATGATCACTCGTATCTGAATGGTTTCTGAAACAGGCTGAATGGGGTAAACCCAGTTAACTGATCTGCCTTTCCCATATCAAACCGTTTGACAACAGGGTCCTTGTAACTGTCAATGTATCCCCCTACGGGTATAATAAAAAAAATACTTAGAATGTAGTTAGAGATCATGCTGGTTTGGGAAAGTGGTAATTCTAGGTTCTCCTCCCAAATCCTTGAGTTCACTCTCCTCAGATAGCTGGCTAGGTTTCTAGTAGTAAGTGTGATTTCTTTCTTGTTGAGTGAAGGGGTCTTAAGTCCAGTCAGAGAGCTGTTGGTTATCACCAAGGTGTGAATGCCACTACTGCACCCTTGGGAGTATCATACCATGCTGGTCATTGTTATGATTGGCACACATCATCTCTAAATAGGACTAATGATTGCTTTCCTCTCTTCGGAGATTTTAAGATTTTTTTTAACCTCCTGGTACCATAAAAGTCATTCTTTAGAGAGCATATTTCCAGGTCCAATCTAGCTCAGGTCTTCTGTTTGTGTGCAAAGTGCATGTTGTCTTCAGAAATAAGGACTTACCTTTGGAAGGTAACCTAGGGCCACAACAAAAGACTATGTTGTTTTGGGAGTCTTTTGGACAGACCGTATAAACAACTCAAAAGAGCTTTATCAGGCTGTGTGTTGGAGTTTTTGCTAGACAGCCTGAATTTCTTAAGGGGAGTATTGTCATCCCAGATGAGAAAATTTCATTTAAACTACAAATGCTTTTACAGTATTATGTGTACTATATGTAACTTTAGGTAGATAGTAATGTGATCGATATGACTTTTTCAGACTTCTCACTGTTATTTAACCCCTCCCTCATTTTTCTGTACTCATTTCCCTCCCCTCTATAATTAGAGCCTCTACCATGGTTTTTTTTTTCTATCTTCCCCTTCAGTAACTTGCCCTCTGATATTTTACTTTCGATTGTTCCCCTGCAATGACCCCTTTTCACGGTCCGGGTTTTGTAGTTATATACTCACTTCTGAAGACTTTGAGCTAGAAACTGCAGAGGAGAGAGGAAATGTGGGTGACATTTGTCTTTTGGGATCTGGGTCTTCTCAATCAATATAACCTTTTCAAGTTCTTATTCATTTACCTGCAAATTTCACGATTCTATTTTTTCTTTACTGCTAAATAATATTCTACAGTGTAGGACATTTAAGTTGTTCCCATTTCTCAGTGGTTCTAATATATCAACAAGGAACATGGCTGAGAAAGTGTCAGGATGTGTAGCAGGATGTCAAGTCCTCTGGGCAACAGCAAGGAGTGGCATGTATGAGTGATACGTGTTGGCATAATATTCTTGTGGACTGTGTACAGTTTGCCCTTGTTCTTTCTCTACCCCACTCTCTGGTTTCAATCATGACATTGTATGGTGATGTTTATTCTAAGTATCTCCTGTCTCAAGTTTGTGTAAACATGTCACCATTTGTTCTTTGTATTGACAATGAAAGCCAACTAGCCAATGCTGAACAGTAACAGAGAATAGGGTGGGACATCCTGTTCCAGTGAGGGGAGGACAAAGAGGAGGAAGGACTTGATGGAGCAAGGAGGAGAATACTGGGAAACATCAGGAGAAATTAGCTGGGCCTCAGCTAATATAATGTGGAAAATCTGAACGGGAGGAAACTATATTAGCACGGGGGCTTAGGATGGAGTAATTATTGTAGCATTGTGCTTCAGGCCAAGATTCTCTGCCATTCTGTGGGATTCCTCTTCACTCAATATCTTTAGGTGTACACAAGCTTTTCTGAGGTCAAACTTTCCAGTTGTTGACCTTAATTGGTTGGCAAATCAGGTCTTAATAAGAAAGTCTTCCATTATTATACCTACATTCTGTAGGGCGCCTCCTGGGTTTTCATCTATCAGGTTCACTGGCTGAGGTTTCACATTTAGGTGTTCAATCCGTTTGGAGTTAATTTGTAGTCCCCCTCCCTCTGCTGCTCCTGTTCCTCCCTACCTCTTCTCCTATCAGGATTCACTCTAATTCTGTATCTTATTAGGAGAAAACAGGTTTCTAAAAGATAACATCAAAGCACAACAAAATAAAATATAATAAGATAAAGCAAAAGCCATCGCCTAGAAATTGGATAAGATAAACCAAGAGAAAGAAAAGAGCCCAAGAGAAGGCACAAGAGTCAGAGACCCACTCATTCACGCACTCAAGAGTCTCATAAAAACAGCAAATTGAAAGCTATAATATATATGCAGAGGACCTGGTGCAGACCAATGTGGGCCTGCGCTTGCTGTCTCGGTCTCTGAGTTTACATGAGTTTTGCTCAGTTGATTCAGAGGGCCTGTTCCCCTGGCACCTTTCTTCCCCCGCTGGCTTTTTTACTCCTTGTTTTGTGCATGGTGTGTAGTTTCATTCCTCTATATGTAAACATTCAGTTTTCCCAGCATTATTGTTGCAGATGTTGTCATTTTTCAAGTGAATGCTTTGGCATCTTTGTTGAATAATAGATGGCTGTAGTTATGTGTATAAACGTTGTAGTTTCAATTTTGTTTCCTTGATCTACGTGTTTTCATCTCTGTGGCTGTGCTATGTAGCTGAGGTCTGGAGTGGTAATCGATCCTGCGTTCTTTTTTTGCTCAGAATTCTTTGGGCTATCTGGGGACTTTTCTCATTCAATATGAATCTTAAGATACTTTTTCTACCTCTACATAGTGAGATCAGGACTTTGATTAACATTGCATTGATTCTTTAAATGCATTTTGGTAGGATGGTCATTTTCACAATATTGCTTCTAAAACAATCATGAACATGAGAGGTCTTTTCATTTTCTGGTTGTCTGTCTTCAGAGGTTTACATTTTTTTTTTATTTTATAGAAGTCTTTCACCTCCCTGACCAGGACTGTTCTTAGGTATGTTATTTTCTTCAAGGCTGCCGTAAGTGGGATTGTACCCATGATCTCTTTCTCTATATATTTGCTGGTGTTGTATAGAAAAGCTACTGACTTTTGCAAGTTGATCCTGACATGTTACTGAATACATTAATAGTTTTCAGATTTTCTGGTGAAAAATTTAGGATCCTTTTAATATAATATTATGCCATCTACAAATACAGATCCTCTGGCTTATCCTATTTAATTCCCTTCTCTTTCCTTCTTGTTCCAACTAGTACTTCAATATTAAAACAAGAATCAGGATAGTGGACAGCCTTGTCTCTTTTGTGACTTCACTGGAATGGCTTCAAGTTTTTCTCTACTTGATGATGGCGGTTTTGGGTTTCTTATATATGACTTCTATTGTGATGAAATATGTTCACTCTAGTCCTACTTTTTCTAGGACTTTTATTATGAAAGCATGTTGAAGTTTTATAAAAGGATTTTTTTGCATTCATGGAGACAGTCATAGGATTTTTGTTTTTAAGTCCATTTATGTGAACTTATATTTATTCACATGTGTACATTTAATTACCTCTGCACCTCTGCGATGAAGATCACTTGGTCATGATGTATGTCAGGACTCAGTCTGCACACATTTTATGGAAGATTTTTCAATCAATATTCATCAGGAATGTTGGCCTTTGTTGTTTGTTTGTTTATTGTGTCTTTGCCTGGTTTGTGTATTAGTGAGATACTGGCTTCAGAGAAGGAGCTTGGGATGCTCCTTCTGTTTCTCTTTTGCTGAATGATTTTAAAAGGATTGGCTATAGATCTGTGTTAAAAAGCCTGGTAAAATTATGCTGGGTATCCATCCATCTGGGCTTGGACTTCATTAGTTGAAGAGCTTTTTGTTATTGTCTTAATATACTCATTTGTTGTAGGTCTGTTTAGGTTGTTGATCTTACCTTTCTTTAACTTTGGTGGTTTGATGGAGTCTAGAAATTTGTCTATTTCTTTATGCTGTCTGACTTATTGAAGTATAGGTTTTCAAAGTATTCCCTTAAAATAATCGGAATTTCCTTGGTATTTGTTGTAATGTTTCTCTATTCATTCTGAATCAGTATGTTTGGATTCTCTTTCTCTTAATCTTCTTGTCAGTTGGGAAAGGGTCTGTTGATCTTGTTTATTTTCTTAAAGAATCAGTTCTTAGATTTATTGGTTCTTTGTATTCCTTTCTTTATTTCTATTTCAATAATTTTAGCTCTGATTTTTATTATTGGGTTTGGGCTTCAGCTTTTTCTTGTTTTTCCAAATTTTTGATTTGTATCATTAAATCATTTATTTATCCTCTCTCTGATTTTTAAATTTTTTATTGTGTCTAATTAGCACTATAAATTTCCCTCATCAGACTGCTTTTAATGTGACCCAGAGGTTTTGTTGTGTTATGATTCCATTTACTTCCAGGAGCCTTTCTTTCTTCTTTGCCCCATTTATCATTCAGTAATTAGTTATTTAATCTTCATGTGTTTGTGTGTTTACTAGAGTATTTTTGTGTTAACTTTGAGTTTTTTTGCATTATGACTATTATGATACAAAATTTTATTTCAGTTTTATGAACTTTTTAAGTTTTGTTTCGTGTTCCCAGATTTGGTCTATTTTATAGAAGTTTCAGTATGCTGTTGGATAAAATGTATGGGAAATTCTATAAATATCTATTAAAACCACTTCATGTAAGTGTTAATTAATTCTAATCTCTTGGTTATTTTTGTCCAGTGACATGTCTATTGGAGAACACGTTACACTGAAATCACTTATAATACTGATAGTAAGCTGTGGCTTCATATCAGTTATACATTTTTTTATGAAATTGGGTTTTCCAGAGTTTGTTATGTATGAACTTTAGGACAATAATGTCTTCTTGGTTGATTGTTCCCCTGATTAGAATAAAGTATAATTTTATCTCTTCTGATAAGATCTGATCTATTTGGTATTGTGTATGATATTTGTATCTGTTTAGCATATATTTTCATAGTTTTGGGAAGTTTTTATCTATGATCTTGATGAGGATCTGGTTTATGCCGGTTACATGGGATTCTTTTCCATCTACTGCTATGATTGGAAGGTTTGTTCTTTTCATGATGTCTGTGTTTTCTCTATGCTCTTTTCTTAAATTTTAATTTTTTCATATTTTTTGCTTATTTCATCTAGATCCTACCTTTTATCTTTGAGTTCTGACAAATTTGTTTTGCTTGTAATTCTCTCCCTGGGATTTTCTGTTTGGCTTCTTGCACTTTTTAACCCTATCTTTAATTCAGCTTGAGTTCTTTTCATGGTTTCAATCTCCTTATTCAATTCTGTTTGAAATTACTGGATTGCCATATCAGCCTATATCTGTGTTTCCTGCACATTTGTTCTCCTTCAGTTCATTCTCCTCATATAGTGAGCATTTTAATCATGTCTTCTTTAAACTACTTAAATACTTCGGTAAAGTTTATGATTTTAAAAAACCATCTCTGTCCTCTGATTCATCTAGGTAAGTCTTATTGGTAACTATTTCTTTAGGACTGGTGAATTTTAGTGGGGCAGGTAATACCTTTATCTTTGTAATGAGATCTGGGTATGTGGATCTGTGCTGTTAATTCTGTTGTCTGATATGGACAAAGCAGGTTTGCAGAAGAACAAAGATATTAGAGCTCAGTTGGGCCTAAACATTGACTGTAGCTGAGGTGATATTGAGTTAAGTGAACGCAGGGAGCTGGGCTAGTCCATGCCTGGAATTTAAGGGTAGATTTGGGGGTTCAGGAGGGTTGTGGAAGCAAGGATCAGATCAACTCACTCATCTAGATCCTGGCAAAGGATGTGCAAGGTCTGGCTGCATAGAGAGGTTACGTGTGGTATGGGTTGGGGGCAGCTGGACATATGCTGGTGTTAGCTTAGATATTGGGGGTGGTAAGGGAAGGGTGGCCAGACTGTGCTGGGAGCTGAATGTAGGGCTTGGACTAGATCTGGGGAGGTGTTTCATTAAGGGGAGTATCAGACGGGGTCACCAGATAGAGTCCAGGAAAGGACATGCAGTATCTGGCTGATGGAAAGGTTGCCTGTGGCCATACCTTTCCCTTTTATGCAATATATGTTCACTGTGCTGTGAGTTTGTCAAGGCTGCAATGGTCTATAGTTCAGAGAAATCCAAAATCTCAGAGAATGCTTTAAGTTCAAGCAGTTAATCCTACTTTAATGAAACTAATCTGATATTAGACAAAGGAATATAAGTGTAACTTATTCACTTTATTTAAAATATTTAGATTTTTACAATTATTCTTAGCATGTATAATGCTAGATAATTAACAATTTACCATATCTGTCGAATAAGCAGGACCTGAAAAGGAATAAACTAAAAAGAAGGTGTATTTTTAAATTTTTATGATCAGAGAGAAGCAATTGCATGAAACATACTTGTGTATGACAGTAACTATGAGCGACCAAGTTCATAAATCTGAGAGGCCATCCTTTCATGGTATTTTATGGGAAATTCCATGTCACCTCTCATGCTTGTAGTCATTTTCCACTTCAAAAATCATTAGTGGATATACCACTCACACAGTAACTTTCAACTTGCTTCTGAAAACAAGGGTGACTGTTCAGCTTGCCTGCGGTTGCCTTGATCTGTCCGTCCAAACACAAGTCTTCTTTTTATTATTTTGATTTATTCAGATTACATCCCCATTGTTATCCCCTCCTTTGTATCTTCCCACTCTCATCCTCCCTCCCTCTTCCATTCTGTTCCCTTCCCCCTAGACCTCTGACAGAAATTGACCTTTTCCCCTACCATATGACCGCAGGCTATCAGGTCTCATCCAGATAGCCTGCTTCCACTTCCTCTGTGCCACCTGGCCTCCCCACCAAGGGGAAGTGATCAAACTAGAGGCACCAGAGTTCATGTCAGAGGTAGTCCCCACTTCTCCCACCGGTGTGGAGAATGAGCTGTCCCTTGGCTAGATATGAACAGGGAGTCTAGGTTTACTGCATGCATTGTTCTTGTGTACAAATACAAGTCTTAATATTAACTCTTCAGCACACAAAGAATCTGCCAAGCTTATCAAGCAACTCTAATAGTAATATGCACTTTCCCAACTGTCTCCCTTCCTCACTCTCCAAACCAGATAAGGAGAGAAGAGAGTTGCATTTTCCCTTAGGCTTGGTTTCCATATTCTCCTTGCTACCTTATGGAATTCAGCCCATACTCAGGACTTACAACTTTGTTCTAAATTCCTGTGCTTTACAAATCAAAGTTTATCTTTTCTGGTTGACAACATCTCTCAGGGGTTCTTTTTCCTCCTCTATCTCCCCCACCACTCTTTCCCATCTTTTGTCTTCCTTTAATAAAAACCTATAAACTTGAGTTATTAAACATTTCATTTAATGACTCAGGCCATCACCCAACCAGCATGGTAGGTGATGGATAGATAGATCACCACACCTTAGACAAGCACTAATGTTTTTGAAATTATTTTTAGTCTAAGGAATTTTTTTAAACAAATCTTTTTTATAAAATATATTCTCAGATATTTACTAACTGATAAAATTGTAGTAAAATAATTATGAAAATTACTGGTTTTTACACATTTATGTGATGTCCTTATGGACCAGAAGCATAAGGGTAATTTATCCTGCATCTGTAGTTTTTTAATTACTATCTTTTATATTTATTTCTATGCATTTTCTTTTTTAATGCCTCTTTCTAATTTATGTACACTTTTCTTAATGTCCAATGGGCTCAAACAGCATTGGGCTAGTGAAGAGAGCTGTTAATAACGCGAGGGGCAATTGCTTCGGATGGTTAGCAGCTCTATGATAGGGAAAGCTCACGGTATTTTATGACATCACTCTGCCTGCAGAGATATTCTTTGTCTGCATTCCAAGAGTTTGTAAATAGTTGACCTCTAAATAAGTGAAGTGTTTTTGTAATTCCACTGGAAAATTTTGTGTGGAAAATTAAGGTCTGCACCCCTGCAGAGAGAGTTAAGGTCAAGTAATTCATTCCTGAATGTGAGCAGTCATAAGGCCTCACACAGGGGGCTCAGAACTAGCATTAACCAATCAAATTGCTCCCAGAGGACTCCTTACTTCGTAGGCCAATTCTTAACAGTTGCCATAGATGGCTGAGACCTCCAAACGCTTGCTTAGTGAATGGAGAAAGAAACAGGAAATTAGTGAAAATGGATGGTATAAATCTGTTTTACACAAGAATGTCTTAAACAACTGGCGCAAGGGCACAAGGCACTACATCAGATTTTTCAGATCTGCACAATCCTGCCCAATTCTCTGGGAACCTAAATCTTTCTGTTGCTATGTCAGTTCTTTCCCTAGCTTCAGATTCACCACGGCTGGGTAAGCTTGTGATTATATCAGAGTTTTGGAAGTCAGTCTTTTTTTTTTCCATTCTAAAAAGGGTTAAATCGCCATCTCTCTAACAGGCTACAGGACAATGAGCAATTCTAAAACGCAATGTATCTATCTACTGGCACTCCCAAACTGATTGCCTGGAAACACTGCAGCAAGCATTATGCTCCACTTTACATAGAAGAGGGCAGTCAGTAGACCAGTGTATTCTTGCCTGCTGTCTTACTTCTGTAATTATTGATCAGGCCTGTAAAGTTCCCAGATGCTAGTATACCAGTAAACTAATTTGTTATTTTCTCAGTCTTCTGTGGGAACTGGGATGATCACTGCCTGTGGAGAGTTTCCTCTCTATTTTGAACCGTAGGTGCTCAATAGGAACGGGTAGGACAAAGACATTTGTCTTATTGAGGTGTAATTACATTTTCTTACAATTATTTCTGGTGGTGATGATATTTATGTACAAATTACAAGACTTTGAAAGGAGTTAGGAGTTATTATAATATATACCTTTCCCACATTCTCACGTTTTCAATCTACTTAAAATGTCATGACTAAGGCATCTTTGCTAAAAGAAAAACAAATAAAGATAAAACTAAACAAAGATTTGTCACGACTATCAAGAAATGGTGAGTCTTGAGTTTTTGTGGTCATTAGTGTGTTCCATATGTAATGTTTAATTTAAGGGGGGTGGCTCAAATAATTTACAACTTCTAAATTAAAAAAAAAACTGATGGCTGAGTATCAGTCATAGAACCGAGTGCATGTTCCTGGGAATCATATGCCAGCACAGCTTTGTCCCTCCATACCGCACCTTGGTACAGGGTGATGGGCCAGTGTATCACTTGTGCTAAGGTGTCCGGCTGGCCTAAGTCCCATTATCCCTCATTGCAAGCCCTGAAGGAGTTGTTATTAAAGGCATGTTCCATCAGCATATGGCGTCCAGTAACATTTGATACTTATGCATACTGCTCTTCATCTCTGGTTCTACTGGGGCTTTTTGTAAGGGACAAAGGAAGCGTTTAAAATACCAATAAAAGGCCTACATGAACATTCTGGAAATGAAAGCCTTTGATATGATTAACAATGTGACACAATGTGGCTGCTCTCAGAAGAGACTGCCGTAATGTTCAGTGCCTTCCAATGAACTGTGCTCAGAATGAGTAGAGTGGCATTGATATAGTCATACTATAGAAATTTAAAAGTTCTTTTTCCTTGCTCACAGGCTTATATAGGAGGTTTTTGTAGGAGGTAAAGATCACAGTTGTTTTTTGACTGAAGACAACAACCACAAGAACTACATGTCCATAAGGATACTCCATTGGCAGCACTAGGAATGGTATCTGGGCTCTCCAGTTAACACACCCGGATGCTCTGGGTCACGCTGTGTATAGGATACTCACTTTCTTATACCTTGCTAGGTAGGTGTTTCTCTTTTAGCTTACTGATTTAAGAATTAACTTTTAAATTGATTAAGGGCATGTTTGAGGTCACACAGCTAGTATGGCAGAGCAACTGTTGTAACTGATGAGAGTGTGAGTTTGAAATCATTTCAGTGAACCATGCTGTAGTTTGTTTCTTTGGAAGAAAAAAAACTGGTCTTATTTAAGTGTCCATCCCTTATACCTCCTAGAAGGCAAGCCCAGTACATTATAATATCACTGGCTTAAATGTAATGTGAATGGGTTATTTCTGTGCTTTATCTCTTTCCACGGAAGTACAAATAATTCAGTAGAGATGTAGCCTTGTAAATTCGTGAAAAGAAGCTGGAACATAGTGGCTAGTCAGCACACATCAGAGGGAGGCTCTCCAGTCACAGCGTGAATATAGGCAAAGCTTTCGAAAATGTTTCACTTCCGGCAACTCTCACTTTATTTCCAAAGTTTGTCCTGTACATCCCTTGTTCTATTGCGGCATAGGCGTAATTGCCTTCCCCTGCCAGATGATCTCTGAGTGGAGGCTGTTCCTATCCCAAACTTTTGCTTACTCCTGGTAAGGCATTTTCAATTTACAGTGAGGTGTCTACTACCTGCCTGCCCTGTTCTGACACTGTGAAGTCCATGTGGAGGGTGGAGTGGGGAATCAAGACAGTCTTTCAAAGCCCTTCAGTTTTAAGTGCTACCGTATGTAAATGGACACGTGATACAGTACATAGTTATGGAACACAGAGGTATGACACACTGTTTAAATGCCTGTCCTCCATAATGATCAAACCAGGGTAGTTACTATATCCATCAACTCCTATTTGAGAAGCCCAGGATTTACTCACTCCTGCTGGGTCTTTATAATGTCTCAGTGTCTCAACTGTCAGGATATGAAAAAGAAAAGAATGAACATATTTGCTCAGCAGGAAAAGCCAGTTTATTTACACCGAAATGAATGTGAAGGTTTTCCTTTAAGAAGCTAAGCTTTATTGTCTCCATCACATACATATCTTGCTGGTTGCTTGTGTGCCCCGAATATAGCCCTTTCCCACCCGGAGGTAAACATAGCATCCTGGATTTGTTCCTTAAAATTCTTTCAGAATGTTTTTTTCCGGTATGAACTACTTGGACCTTTTGAAATTCAGAGGCCACAGGTTTCATATCAGACTTATTTTTTCTATATTATTTTATTTTAAATGTCAACACCTCTACTTGAAAGGCATATTTGAAGTCAATTTACTTTGTCCTCAACTCAAACGTGCCATAGTGCTCTGAATCAAGCACTTAAATATAGGTTTAAAGTGGAAACTAAAGAATTCTGGCTAATTTTCTTGCTCTAACTATGGCAGAGAGTGCTAATCAAACCAACCTCTTTCTCACCAAGCCTGTGTGCCACTTGACTTTAGAGTGCTGTGGTTGGCACAAGACTCATCTGGCAGTGGTGGGTGGGAAAAAATCAACTGTCATCCATAGAGTAATGGATTATTAATAAACACAAAACATATTGATCCCTTTCCTCCTTTGGGAACACCCTGAAGCTTTAACGCAAAGAAACTTTGCAATGGAAGATTCTGACATTCTCCCCGGCTCGGTGGCTGAACAATATACTTTTGTCTATAAAAATAGTTAGTGAAGAAATTAAGTTTGGAATTAAAATACCCCCTCCCCCACCAGCATCTAGGATAACAGATAATGTACGTCTTTTTGTAGACAGACTCTCATTGTACTTCACGTGGAGAGGAATGTCGTCAGCAGGGCCCACACATGGCTCCCTGGGGATAGCCCCTTACTCCAGTTCCTTGTTAGCTTAAACTAAAAAGTGCATGATGGATGGACAGGCCAGATGGGAGCTCTCGTCTTTTCCATGAGCATCGGGAATGTGTTAGCACATTCCTATTGTGTTCAAGCAAATTGGTGTTAAATCCCTAGTGAGTGGCCACGTTTCTGCTAAGTTCCTAGGTTAGTGCCGTTTTATCAGGTCAGTGTTGCTACCCTTACTCCAAGTGTGAGTGGTACTAACTTACCATGAGTCTTTGTGCTTGCAGTGATGTTTCGTGCTCATTTTTAAGAAGGACTAACCAAATAGCTGAAAGTTCCATAATGGGCCTGGAGCCTTACTAGGCGATACCCTCTTCTGGGAGGCCCGACAATTGCTGGTGGTTTTAAGAAAGCCTAGGACTGGAAAACACAAGGGTTGGACGATGCCAGAAGGTCTTTAATCATTTCCTTGGGGGCCTTTGTTCTTCTGGAGGCTCTTTTGGTTACAAGAAACAGACATGCTCTTAAATTGCCTCACGTGAAAGAAGATTTATTCAGAGTTTTTGTATGGGAGAAGCTGAATGACCGGCTTCACTCAGAGCAGTGCTGAACTGCAGCCTGGCCTCAGCAAGCCTGTCTCCGGATCTGGCGCTCGTGGCCTTTCCTCCCTTCCTTTCCCAGCTGCCTTACTCTGGAGTCGCCACCTCTTCATAAGGCAAGCATGCTCCTAGTCCTCAATGGCAACCCAGCTCCGTTAGCTGCCATCTGCCGGCTAAAGTGCCCCCAGCTAACTAGTTCAGTGGCTAGTTACTCCACTCCTCAGTTCTGCAGAGAGGACCTGGGGACAACTTATTGTTCCAAGATTGACCATAATATCATACATACACAAATCCAGGGTTTATCTGTGCTGGAGTCAGGGCCCGATTAGTTTAACCAGCTGTGGCCGGAATTTGTTGAATACGACTGTAGGAATCACAGTTGTCTTCCATGGTCTCTTTGTATACTGGTGCTTCTGTTGCCTGTGGAGGTGTGAGAACACAATCAATAAGACAGGAATTAGTACCAGAGGAGTCTCACTGGGGAGTGTTGAAGCAATACAGTCGCAATTTCCAAAGCTGGCTCCAGAGGGCTAACAACAACTAACATTTAGGAATTTTCCCTGTGACATTTCACATTTATACTTTCTTCATATATTTCCTTTGGACAGTAATACAACCATTTCAGAAGCACTAAATTTGCTTACAGTTATTACTGTTTGCTATTTCGTGATCGAATGGTCTGGAAGCTCTCTGACACCCTTCCCATCTCCTGTGCACTCTACACATTCCCAGACAATATCCCAGGGGCTCACAGGTCTTGAGACTGAGAGGTTTAATTTGCACTGCAGACCTGCTTGATATAAAACCTGTACTTCCTGTTCTGCCTTCACAACTCAGGAAGTGTTCGCAGTAGCTTGCAGTCAGACCTCTACTTGGCATTAAATTATAAATTAGTGTGGAAACATTATTGTCTGAGGTGATATGATAAAGGTTAGGGTCCTTGGGGTATGACATCACTTTGGAACTCCATCGCCACTTTTTTGTCTGGCTGTGTGGCATGTGCTATGCGTGAGGTCCAGGTATTAGGCCCTTCTATCTTCCTCTAAGATGTACACAATTCTTTTTTTTTCCCCACCGGATAGCAAGCACCTGGGTTTCACATGTCTCCATACTCACTGGTCCTGAGATCTAGACATGTGATACCAAACCTGGCTTTTTACCTGTAAGCCTCAGGATTTGAACCTGGGTTTTTGTGTTTGCAGAGCTAGTCCTCTATCTACTGAGAACATGTCTCCAGGCTCCTATAAGGATTTTACTAAGCACAAATCAAGACCACATTGCTGTCTATTTATCCAGCCTGTTCAGTTCCGATGCAGGCATCTTAAGACTATTGGTGTGGACACTGACCAAACACTGCAGGCATCTTAAGACTATTGGTGAGGACACTGACCAAACACTGCAGGCATCTTAAGACTGTTGGTGAGGACACTGACCAAACACCCTAGCATAGCACAGAGAGTGACATTGTGAGGAGAGATCTTAGAGAAAAACAAATCAGGCAGAATGACCGAGGGGCCTGCGGCCCTGCACTGAGTGAAGCTTGTTCTGGCTCTGAGTCTTTCTAGGACTCAGTTTCCTCATCTGCAAAGTAGAATCAATTTCTTTCATAGCCTGTAAGGACCACTGGAAAATGTGCTTACTAATAACATGAAGAATGCTTGGAACTCGTAAATATTTCTTAAGAAGAGCTGGTATCTTTCCTCTTGCTATACGACTGGAGGAAGCATGCGGCACCTCTTTGCTCATCTGTAATTTAGTCAGCTTGTATACATACTGCATTGCATTAAACGCTGAACTCTGATCCTTGTGTTTAAACATATTAAATACAAAAATATGAGTAGTGTAAATTGTATGAAACACTTTTGTCTCCCACTTGGAGGCTCAGCAATGCAGGGTCACCACAAACATTACACAGATGCTGCTAAAAGTAAGTGGAAGTCTTTCAGAGAGCGATTGGCAAACGGTGCTGCGGCAGAAGCAGTAGAGACCCATCACGGAGGATTTATTAGTGGGCCAAGGGAAATTGAGGGTGGGCAAGGACTAAAAGGGGTTGTTTACTTTATTTTCACATTAGCTTTTATAATGTGGTTCCTCTACAGAGCACAGAAAGGCTTCACAGATAAGAGAGACTCCAACTTTGAAACTTCTCGTTCCCACAATAGCTTTGCCTGTATTTGCTGCCATAAAAGAACATCACTTTCCCTCCAATCAGACACAGTTCTAAGACAGGCCAGTGCTCCATTCAAGTTTTGGGAGGGAAGACATCGGGCTTGGACCTCTGAGATCTTCGTTTATGTGTTGTTTTAACTGTGAGCCTGTGAGTTCCACCTGATGCGGATGCTATAGTCACACAGTCCCACTAAGGGAACTCTGTGGAGGGTGCTCGCAGGCATTGTCACCTTTCACACTTCAGAGGCAACCCTGTTGGTTTCTTTATCCCTGGTATTTACATTGTGAATGACCAGTGATTCTCAGCATAAGCAAAAAAGCCTCGTGGGACTATGGGTAGGAGCTGGGTGTGTTTACAGGTCCTGTAGGGTGTGGGCTGGATTGGTGTGATGTGTAGGTCCTCCTCGATGCAGACAGAAACTGAGTGGACACATTAGTCCTGTGGGATGTGGAAGGATCTGGGTAGGTGTATAGCGTATAGACTCTATGGGCTGTAGAAAGAGAGAAGCCCAGTGGAATTTGAACAGGAGCTGGGCAAATGTGTAGGCCCTAGGGGATGTAATGCTCCAGAAACATCCCCTTGTCATGTCACGCTGTGTTCTGTTTGGACTGAGACTGCTCGGTTTTGTTTTTAATTTTTGAAAAAATTCACCCAGAGTCTTTAATATTTTTCCCTGGGAAGAGTCGAGAAGTTGTAAAACAAACTCTCTGGATAGCAGCAGAAACTACTGACAAGGTAAGTTGGAAGATGGCCGTGCTCTGTTTGGTTTCAGTTTTCAAGAACTTTAAGTGGACATAGAGAAGCTTAGCAGCTCTACTTATCAGCGACTTCTCTGTCCTCCAAGGAGGAGAGATTTATAGCATCCACAGCGGCTAGGGCCACATAACCCAGTGTGAGCTTACAAGGCGCTAGCTCCTCGATGCCAAGTGCGCTTTGGAAATGATTCTCCTCTGCTGACAGTACCCTCATTACTGATTGTGTAGCGTCATTTATCAGGCATTTCTTAAAATAAACCGTTCATTTATACTAATAGGACTTGGCAGTGAGAAAAATTGGCAGAACTTGGAGTTCCTAGTATGCCCTCCCTTTTTAAAATCGTGTTGCCTTAAAAAAAATTAAAACACCAACATTGAGGCATTTTAAATGTTTTGAGGAAACAACTTTCAGAGATCAGCGTGGAGTTCATTAAGGAAGAACGAGTAGCATTATAAATCTCCAAAATGGTAAAAAGGAAATGTTTTCAGTGATGCTCACCAAAGGACAAAGTAAGTATAGTGTCATTGAGTTTGTCATTTTGCATTCTTCAGGCACGGGACTCCTCCTGTTGATAACTTTATTTCCTATTTTTGGCATCACATGAGCTTTTGAAGAAAGCGAGCTCGCTTCTCCATGTGGTGTTTATTCTCCTCCTTGAAGGCTGCATCAGCTAGCTGCTTCTCTTGGTTACACATGTGCTGTTTCTATATAGCCAAGATAATTCTTCTCAGGACTTTCTTATTTCTGTGTCCTTAGCCATGGGCTTCTGATACTAAATTTCCATCCTATTCTCCCTTGGAATTAAAGGGCCATTGCTAGAATTGATCACCCTTTCTCCCAAATAAAATGATAGCTGTGGAAGTCACAATAAAATTGAATTGAATTGAATTAACTTAATTGAATCTTTTGACTCAGGAAAAGTTTGTCAGCTCTGTGAATGAAGCAGGCCAGTGAGACCCTGACAGATGTTCAAAGACATTTTTGCATGTGTGCATGCAGATGCATTTGGATTCAGCTGTGTATGTGCATATACACCTTTGTAACACATCATATATGGATGTGTTTTTAAGTAACAGAGCTGTGTGGACCAACCACACTGTGTGTTGAGACTCAGACATCAGTAGTTTGTATGACTTCAGACCACAGAGAATTGATGCACATCATGCTCAGAGGGTAACTGAAATTCTTTACAAGTGCAGAGGGCTGTTGATAACAGGGCTATCCTGTGCTAGGTGGGGTAGTGGGCTGGCAGTGCTTTCCTAGCTTTCAATTAGTGTCTGAACTGCTCCTCAGACTATTTGCTTAGGTGGCTATAGGCAGCTATTCTCCTTATAACTTTTCTATCAGTTCCTTACAGCTTGTTATTCCTGGAAAATTCATT
Source organism: Acomys minous (assembly GCF_964271855.1). Classification (NCBI taxonomy): domain Eukaryota; kingdom Metazoa; phylum Chordata; class Mammalia; order Rodentia; family Muridae; genus Acomys; species Acomys minous. Next base: position 74,430,430 of record NC_140490.1, read on the forward strand.
CTTGAAGTAGATGCTTTTCTCTGAGATGTATTTTTTGAGGTTTATGACTTTCTTCACAAATTTTCAGAAAGAATAAATATATCAACATGTTAGTTAATAATAATGCTATTGTATTAAGAATAATAATTATTTGAGGGTGCAAATATATGGGTATTTTTTAACATTTCTCTAAAATTGACAGTATAAAGTTAATATTTTAAGAAGAATTTCCATGAGGGAAAAGGTGCTTGTCTTATTTTTTAAGTATTAATAAATGCTATTGTCCCTGTTTTGTGTGTGTTGTTGTTGTTTCTTCCTATGTGCAGGAAATCAGTATGTAGCATTTTCCTATTTCCTTTAGTTCTGCTTCACTGCTTAACAGAGACTTCTCAACACGTCAGCCCAATTCTGCAAAACTGATGGAGAAAACACATAATGGGGGCTGGTAAGATGGTTGAGTAAGTAAAAGGATTTTCCACGCAAGCCTGATGACCTTAGGTTGGAAGGAAAGAACTGACTCCTGAAAGTTGTCCTCTTACAACGTGCATGTGTGGGCGCGGGCGCACATTCACGCGTACATACAGACACACAAATAATGAATAAAACACATGTTTATGTTTATGTTGAGACACTAACACAGAGGCAGAAGGAGGTTCCAGAGGAGGACATAAGATTCTGAGATGATTTTGATAAAAGGGAAAGCCCAAGGCCAGTAGATTTGTTCACACCCTGTTTCTGACCATAGAGCCTGGTTCTAGTCCTGAACTTTGAATATTCCTAAGTATGTCCTCTTAAAGAAAACAGCCTTCCTGGTGAATTACTAAGAAATATACCAATTCCGCATATGGCTGAGTGCAGTGTATTTAGGCTAGAATGTTACTTTTTTTATTGACACGGGTAATTGCTTTTATTATTGGTATTTGACTTTTGTGAAACTGAGGAATGAACTCCAGACTTCGCACACACCAGGCCAGCATTCTATAACTGACCTACATGTACAGTTAGTTACTTGGCCTACAGTGACTTACTTCCTTGGAAACTTGGGTGCCATGGTAAAGTTTCATGCCCTTAGCATGACCCAAATCCTCACGAAACTCACATAAAACTATTTCATACTCCAAATCAACTGGATTCTGAGCCAACAAAAGGCAGCAATGAAAGATCCATCATATTTTATCTCTCAAGGTTGAGCCTGGATGCATGATTCATTAAATGCTCATTTAATAAGTATGCATTGAAATGGGGTGCGAGGAAAGCATTTTGAAGTGTCTGTATTTCCACCCTTGCCTTTGGACCTTCTTCAGATGCCTAGTATGGCATGCTGGTTGGTTGGTATCCGTAGAGCATTTGGAGTGTGGCTTCAGAGCAAATGCAAGCAGGTAGTTCGGAACAGGGGTGGGGGCAGGGCAGTCCCAGAGCCTTGTCAGGAGGTAGTTCTGCTCCACTCATCAGTGTGCCTTTGTAGTCATGGAAGGCTTAAGCTCTTCTGGTGGAGCTCTCCTTAGATGGGGCTAATTGCATTCTTTTCGTTCTCATGTCTAGTGCTTTAAGTGGGGGCATTCAGGACTGCTGAGGTCACCCTCTTCTGTAGTTATTTTGAACACTTCTATATCATTAAAATCCTCCATGACTTGGGATTATATTCAGAGGACTAGAGTCACTTACTCCTAGAAGAGACTCTTGTAGACTAATCCCCTGTTAATACACTCTGAATTCTTTATCTCTTCAACTAGCAAGTGCCCTTTCTTTGACCCCTGTATAGCTCATCTTTCTGTAGGAGTAACTGAGGAAGAAATACATTTAAAACAATTGTAATACCAAAATGGCTTAAAGCGTCCTTGATAATAGCCTGCTCTGCATTATTAGACGTGATTAGCCTGTACACAGCGAGCATGCAGACTGAGGTAGCTAGAAGAACCAACACTGAGTGAAGTGCTAGCACCTGGCCTTTGAACTTGTGAGCTTTGTTACCTGAAACCGGTCCTTTAATCCCACAGAGATTTTGTCTCTTCAGATAGCACTAACATGTATGTCCATGGGAGCCAACAGAGAGAATACTGTTTGCAATAGCTGGGTAACAAAATATTCTTGTAAAATCAATTATAAGGAGACACTCACATTGTGAGTATGGTCAGCAGCCTCATCAATTTAGTACATCAAATCTGTGATGCCCTGTGTTTTCCCCAGTTTCCCTCTTGAGGAACGCTATCCCTCCATATGTAAGGAAGAATAGGCGTTGCTAGACAGAGTTCTCTTTTAAAAGAAGGCTGTGTCTGGATGGACTGGGTATAACCACTTGCTTCTTTCATTAATTTATTTTAGAGGAAATCACCATGACTGAATTATCATAAGCAAGCTGCTCTGCCAATTGGGCTGTCTTCTTTTATCTAATAGCCCAACCCATACTTTACCTTCGGTATAGGTTTAAATACCATTAGAAGAATCTGAGATCTGGCTAGAGAATATAAATTTCTTTTTGCAATTTCTTTAGAGTAAATAGCAATGATAATTTAAGGTCAATCTAGAAGAGTCCTCCCAGGCTTCCTTGTAATGGCTAGAAATATTCACTGTTCCCTTTATTTGTAGCATTCATTATTATTATTACCAAAATAATGTAGTAGCGCAAAGAAAAATGGTTACAGGATGGAAAAATGCATGGAACAACCTCTATGTCAGTAGGATTCCTGAGTGAAAAAATATCATCGTGTTACAATTTAGCAAAAAACACTAGGCAGCTGTTTGTAATTTAGTTTTTTAAAAATCTGAGTTTGCATAATACCTTGAATTTCCTCACAGAAAGTCAGTAAGTGAAGTATTGACCAAGGGCCTGGGAAACTGGAGCTCAGTATCTCAAACAAGCACTATATCAACAGTGTGCAGAAGCTGCCCTCCAAGGGCATGACTCTGTGATTGACAGGATAAACAGGCCATTATTGATTAAGGGGTGGATAGTTGCTCTCTGTGCAGTATGTGTTATAGAGTATCCTTAGCTGCGTGTGCTCAACACCACATTCAGTTAACAGAGAAAAACGATTATCCTAGCTATTAGGTCAGCCTTATTATTAGTTATTCAGCAATCATCAACCTGGCAATCATTTCTGACTTTAATTACAATAGTGGCAGGTAAAGATATTCATGGACAAGAAATCCAAATGGGCGCATTAACAGAAATAATCCTTATATTTTTGCTAATTGCACTGCTGTTCACTATACAACTAAATGAAAGAGCCTTAAGAAGCAATTGTGTGTGGAAACAATAGTGTTTGTTAATTTTCTCATTCATTGAGATGAAAGGCCTGAGAGGAGAAGCTTAAGGAAGAGTCCATTTTGTCTCACAGATGGAGGGCGCAGTCCACCACAACGAAGGGTGCTGGTAGGAAAGAGAGGAGCAAGGCACACAGTATCTCCAGTCAGAAACAGAAAGATGGTTCACTTACTTGTTTTAATTCACTTAGGGCTATATCTCATGGATGGTGTTGAGCATCTGGGTGGGTCTTCTGTGTACACTAAGAGCTATTTGCTTGCTGGTTCAAGTCCAATTGAGGTGACAATAACCAAGAAAAAAAAATTCCTATAATAAATGAAACTCAAAATAGAGTGCATATGACCTGCTGTGCAAAACAGTGCATGAAATAGGTTTAAACAGTTAGTTTTGAGCCTTCATAAAAAAATATAGGCTGCTAGTGACAGCACTGGAGTAGGCTCTGAAGATGCCCTTGAAGTAGAAGTTATCGGTGTCAATGGGATCGTAGGGAAGATACCAGGGGTGAAGAACAGCAATTATTTACTATTTTGAAGTCAATGTAAATCAGAATTTCAGTGCCCAGTGTGAGTGTGTCAGTGCATATAAGCTGAACATCAGCCAAGTTGGGTAGCAAATGGCATGTTAGTAACCATTTGATTCATTTTCTGTTAAAATATGCATATGTGATCTATTTGAAATCCAGAATATCCATATTCAGAATTAACTCATAAGCTCAGAGCATGCACAAAGGGTAAGCCAGTGGCATTATTTCCCCCAAAGAAGGACAACAACATGAAACAGGCCCTACGCACTCCATCCTAGGCTCACAAAACTTGCCCATTTCTGTTCTTTGGTACCTGCTGGAAAATAGTGGCTTAACGTTTGCAGCAGTTTTACAGATTTTGAATTGAGAGACTCCAAAAATAGGCAGAATATTAAGGGCCAAAAGCTCATATAAAAGTGAGTATTAGAAATAAACATTAGAAAACAAAGATGGAGAGAAATCAGGTCACTGAAGATCTTCAGATCCAAGAGTCAGGGTGGCAGTGTGTTCCCTAATGTTTCTTTTTGTCTCATTTATCCAAAGACAAATGTTAGCTTGGTGAAGTTAGCAAAACAGAAATTCCAAGACTACATAAAAATTTTTTTAAATGCTGGCTCTTCCTAAAAGAGGTAGAACATATGAAAACATAAGGACAATAATACAGTCTCTTTTAAACCTAGGAAAACACCATTGCTCCCTTACTCCACCTCTGGCTACACAGGAAAAGCAACAAGTCTTGATTTTAAAGGCACTAAATTGAACCTATGATACAACCCAAGCCCACACTGGAGTCATTTCACTGAAAGGCAGGAGGGAACCTGAGCTGTCATCCTTTCCTGGCTACAGGGAGGTCCACTTTTATGGAAAAAGTAGAGCAAAGTTGGAGCAACAGATTTTCCCACCCAGTGTTAGCTAGCAGTGTATTCCTAGGCATCTCCATGGGGATGGTCTCAGAGGAGACACAGAAGAAAGCCAGGATTTCCACAGTCTCCCACCATTGCCAGCTGCCCACCTCACCCACTATGGCAGAAGATGCTGATGGGTACAAGGCTCTCCTCCCCACTAAAGGCAGGCGTGTTTGGCAGAGGCTTAGTGGAGAATCTCAGCTTGCACATCTGACCAGCAGCAAGGAAGAGGTCTTATTCCTCCACAAAGTGTTTGTGGAAACTGGGGAAGGAATGTGGGCTCCCCGATTACCATGCAGTAAGGCAGAGCTCCTCCTCTGCCAGCAGGTACTCAAAGGATGCCTATTAAAACAGAAAAAAAATAAACACAGTCTGGAATTTCATAATACCCAAGGCGTCTGGGGTGCCATTGAAAATCACTGAGTCTCAAGGTGGAATGACAGAAGACGGCTGATGAATGCCACCAAGGAAATGCACAGATGCCTACGTTCTGTACCATAGGAGTGGAAACACTTGTCCTTTTATCAAAGGGGTGAAGAAACACCCAACAAAAGAAAGAGAGCAATAGAAATAACCAGCAAGCAGTTACAAACCCATAAGGAAAAAGAAGGCCTTGGAAACAACGAGAAGATGAAGAAAATCTCTATAAAACAGCAACACAGGACCCGTCTTTCTGCTCCCTTTAGATAGATGTCTACATGTGTTGGTTAGTCTACCCTAAGTTCAGATGTTTCTAGACCTTCACTGTGGACCAGGAAGGGCCTAGGAGGACACAGGAATTAACTTCATTCTTCCAGCCAAAGATGCTGTTGTGTGACAGACTTTTCCTGGGGAGACTCAATGCACTCATCTACTTACTCCAGATACAGAGCCCAAGACAGCCCAAATTATGGATATCGCCAAAGTTCAACTTGGTTTCCTTGGGCTTTCTTACATCAGTGTGTTACCCACACATTACCTAAAGCAGCAGAAATGAAACAAACACAGTTGCATGGCCAAAGCCAACATGAGTGTAAGGTCAAAAAACCTGGGAACTTGGAGCACTCTGAACAGCCCCTAGGCAGCTCAGCCGACTGGAGTTTATCCTTTCCTGGTAGCTCTGTTTGTATGAACTTGTTCCGGGCAGTTCTGCAGACCTCTGCTTTGTCCAGGGCAGTTCCTAGTGTCTCAGCCTTCTTTGCTGCCTGACTCATTTGAGAATGCCTCTCAGCAGTCTCTTCTGTTTACTCTTGGGAAGGGAAGGGCCCAGTGAATCGTGTTAGTTTCAGGGACTTCATAAAGCTCTTTTGAGTTGTTTACTTTCTGTTTTAAGGAACTTCCTTGCAGGTTGGAAGGTTTCAATTTTAGAAGAAACTGCTATACAACGCATACCGGGGGCCACATTTCAATAACCAAAGGAAACTCCTGAGTTCTTTCTGGAAACACGGGGAGTGGGGATGTGTGGAGGGGGGTGGGATCCCTACATTTAGCATGGTTTACTCAGGCATTAGAACATAAATTTGTCGCATAGCGGGAGCTTGCTTGCGACAAGTCCAGACACAGGAATAAAAACTTGCTTAGAATGCGGGTCATACTGGGATCTCATCACCTGGATCAACCCTGGCCTTTTCTTTTAATTAGGTTTACTTTTGAATTTTATTCAAATTTCCCCTATTTATCTCTTTCAAAGAATACTTAATACATAGTGTACATGTATGACCATGGTGCATAATAATTTGGTCAGAATCTTCGGCATATCTACCACCTCAAATACTTTTCACTTGAGAAAATTCAGATCTCCATAGGGATTTTGAAATACAAAACTGAATAGTATTAGCCACATTAGAGGTTATTCCATCTGTTCAGATGTACATTCACCAATTAATTTATTTACAATTACAGGATAAATACAACAGTATAAACATCATAAGAGCCATTGAATTGGTCCTAGTGTGGTAAAAATCAGTTCACAGGAGACTCTTTTAAAGATTTATTTTAATTTATATGTATGAGTGTTTTGTCTATAATTATGTCTATGCATCACGTGTCTACAATACCCTCAGAGGTCAGAAGAAAGCATTGAATTCCCTGAAACTGCTATTAAAGGATAACTACATGGTTGTGAGCTGCCCTGTGGGTGCTGGGAGTCAAACTGGGGTTCTCTGGAAGACTAAGTGGCACTCTTATCTCCACAGAGTAGTCTCTATAGGCCAGAAACTTTTCTCTTAACAAACAAGGGTAGAAACATCACTGCAACTTTTTATAGCATAGCAGAAACTTTATGTCCACTAGTTAGCAATTCTGCCTCCCCCTGAGCACTTAGTAATTGTCATTCTTCTGTCTGATAACTCAGGTGAGTGGCCATGCAGGACAGCCTTCTACGATTGCCTTATTTTGCCTGACATAATTTCTTCAAGGTTCATCCATATGGCAGGGATTTCCAAACCCATTCAAATAACACCACAGGATTTTCTACAGTAATTTTCAACTGTATACATACATATATATATATATATATATATATATATATATATATATATATATATATCACGTTTCTATATCCATCAATCCATCAATGGACCTTGGCTTTCATATCTTAGCTATTGTATACAGTACTGTAATGAACACCATGTGGCTAAAATCTCTTAAGATCTTGATTTTGATTCCTTCATATACTCAAAAATATGTTTGCTACACCATAGGGTAGATTTTGTGTTATGTTTCTAAATTGGCCATGCAATTCAGAAAATGACTAGCTTATATTACAATTGTATTGATTAAATCATGAAAGGGCCTGGCTTTTATATGCCTGAATTAGTTACTCCTTAACATTGTGACCAAGTACCTGACAGAAACCAACTTAAGGAAGAAAGATCTTTGCTTTTGGCTCATGAAAATATCGTCTGTCATTTCTGGGAAGACCCAGTGGACATAAAGTCACTGCTTTGGCAGTGAAACTTGTTCCCGTGTTAGTGGGCCAGGGAGCTAAAAGCTTAGACGTGGGCTGGGCTGTCACCATCAAACACCCACCTTCAGTGACCTCCTTCCACCAGCCATACCTTCCACCAAAGGTTCTACGTACTCTTAAGACAGCAGCACCAGCTGGGAAACAAGTATCAAACACATGAGCTCCCAAGGGACATTGTACACCCAAAGCACAACAAAGCCTATTATCTTTACAGCACTGAATTGCATTGATACTAATCACCTCACCCACTGTTCATAAAATGCATGCTGTATAAGATGCTATGACTAGGATTTCCACTTTTGTTAGGTGTGTAAATAAGGAAGCTCACGATGCCAAGAAGTGTGTACAGGTTCTCTTGATTAGTAAATGCCACAGGAAAAACACAAGGAGGGGATGTCTCCTCTCCAGGGCTGTCTTCAAAATGAGATGGTGTGTGTGTGTGTGTGTGTGTGTGTGTGTGTGTGTGTGTGTGTGTGTAAAACATAATGCATCACAAATCTTAATACTTTAATCAATAACTTTTCAGTGGTAGAGCACATTTCTTAAGACTGTATGATAAGTTGGAAAATCTAAATTCTTAGGAGCAAGCGTGTAAAGATGATACTTTTCCTAAAATACCCTTTATGTGATGACTTAACACAGATTTGAAGAGCAGAATTAACACATGATAGAATAATAGTAGGATAGGTGACAGAAATTATTTTTAGCTAAAGAAGATTAACTTTAAGGGCATAGTAATATAATGCATGAGTGCTATTACCCTGCATTCACCAGTGTTTGTAAACTGGTTTAGATTCTGATTGTAGTCACACCGCAAGAAGAAGCTAGAGTTTTTCTAATACTTGTTTTAAAAGCACAATTTGCCTTCTTAGTATTGGCTAAATACTGAGTGACCATTTGGGTAGAGTCCTCATCCCTTTCCTTAGACAAAAATGGGTGTGTATCGTTTTTATCTCTAAGCAATTAGTTAAAATAGTGACTGATGTGGTCCTTTAATCTGCAGGCCCTAGAATATTACAAATGATTGAGAGGGCTTATTTGAGCATGTGAGGTGGTAGAATTTTTTTCTAGTTTGCTTGCAGCTAAAAGCAGAATACATCTAATGCCTCTAGGAAATAGAGATCCACCCCCCCTCAGATGTCAAAGAAAACTCTAAAAATTTTTTCTCAGTTTATTTTTAAAATTTTTAAATAAAATTTAGAATGTTTTTACTTGCTTACCCAGTTCCCAGAAGCCCCACTGAATGCTAGGGTGATGATGATGGTGATGACGGTGATGATGGTGGTGGTGGTGATGATGATGATGATGATGATGATGATGATGATGATTTATTCAGATTACTTCCCAATTGTTATCCTCCTCTTGTATCTTCCCTTTCCCTCCCATCCTCCTTCTTTCACCCTTTTCCCCTCGACAAGACCTCTGACTCCCACCATATGACCACAGCCTGTCAGGTCTCGTCTGGAGAGCCTGCTTCCCCTTCTTCTGTGTGCTTCTGGAATGCTGGGGTTCTAACCGGCTTAAGGCTGTGGATATAACTTACTGACTGGAGATCTAAGATGCTAACTGGACTGACCTGTTATGCTTGGAGGAATTTGTAATGGTACACTTTTGGATTTTGAGAGGAGGGCATAGTTTGAAGAATAAATTGTATAATACTGTTTCCATAGGTCCCGTGAAAACAAACAGTAGGATGTTGGCAGGTTTCTACTGTTGCAGCCAATGCTTAATAGAGACAGGAGGGAATAAAAAATGAAAATATTATTTCTGAATTTACATTTTGTCTTACCTCAGTCCAATTTCTTATTGCTAAAGCAATCCAAAAATATACTTAAGGTCTCACCTGTGCTGCTGCTCTGCTGTGTAAACATTTTCCTGAAATGGATTGGTTTGTTTCTGACAGAAGTTCCCTTTGTAATTAATCAAAAATACTGGTAATATAAGTAACTATTTGGCCTTATACACATCTCTCCTCATTCCCTCTTTCTTATGCGCTAACTTTTCCCACAGAAATCATAGGCAAACGTTTGGGTCCTGTGCTTCTGACCACACATGATTGGCCCATAGCTGACACAGTATGGATAACTTCTGTCACAGAGAATGTGCAACTATAATAGTGAAACCAATTAATATTACTCATCCATCTTCATACAACTCTTGCCTTATGCATATGAACAGGTGGTACCCATGGATTAGAATGCAAAAGAACAGAGGATATAGGAGTTGCTAAGGCATTATAAGGGACCAGTATTGTCTAAATACATGCCAGTGTCACCCAGGTACTCAGGGTTCTGTTACAGGAGGATGTCACAAGACCTGAAGTGTACTGAATGTCTGGTATTGAATGTTATTCCTTTCATGAAGAGGAAATTTCAAGGGATTTTTCAATTTAACTTACTTCTTTCGTTCTAATTCTACAGCCACTAATGGTCTGTAATTTATGTGAAGATAACACATGAATGAACTATGAGGCAACCTCACCCACGTGAATAGATTCTGATACAAATCAATAACATTCCTAGCTATAATTATGTTACCATGTAGTTAATTATAGCTGGAGAATTACCCAGCCATAAAAACATGCATGTTTGTGGTTCACCTGGTAGCTACATACATTAAAGAATGTCATTTTAGTATCTCTAACAGTTATTTATTTTTTAAAACTTTGGGTTTTTTTGTTTTTTTATTTTGTTTTGTTTTTTTGGTTTTGGGTTTGGGTTTGTTTTGTTTTGTTTTGTTGGTTTTTCAAGACAGTGTTTCTCTGTGTAGCCTTGGCTATCCTGGACTCACTTTGTAGACCAGGCTGGCCTCGAACTCACAGCAATTCACATGCTTCTCCCTCCCAAGTACATGGATCAAAGGCATGTGCCACCACAACTGGGTTTTAAAATCTTTGTGATTTTTTTATTATTACTAATATAATATGAGTCAACTCTCATACAGATATAGATGGTCAACATACTTCCCGCCACCCAGTGCCTTCCCCCACTGCGTTCCTTTTTCTTGGCCTTTCTTCTCCCCTTACATCTTTGTCCCCTGAACTATTTCAATTTCTTTTATCAGATAATATATCTATATGTGATTTTATGTGACTATATAAAAATCTAGGAAACACCAATGATTAAAAACATATATTAGTTTTTCTAAGACCTCTTTAATTCACTTAATATGGTTGTCAAAAACTGTATTCATTTCCCCCAAATGACATGACTTCATCCTTCTTCATGGAAGAATGAAACATTCCATTGTACATGTGAATCACATTTCCTTTGTCTTTTCCTCTGTTGATGGGCATCTACGTTGCAACCATAGTTCAGCTATTGTGAAAAGTGCTCTAAGCACTGATGTGCGAGTGATCCCTGATATGCTGATTTGGAGTCTTTCAGGTAAATATCAGGAGTAGAAAAGCTGGATAGGTCTACTTCTAATTTTTTGTTCAGTTTTGTTTTTTTGCAAACCTCTATATTTTGTAGACAAAGAGAACACTTGTATGATATTGGAGGGAATGTAGAATACTCCCACCTCCATGAGTTGTAAAGATGAATTGATTGTGAATATGTTAGCTTCCATAGGGCTGAAGTAATAACCAGTGTTCTGAAGGACACGGGTAACGTCAAACTGGAATTCCCTTGCAACTCCTATGAAAGCTTTTCAATTAGAGACTCCTCCGCTGGAGAGCCCAACTTATTAGATCAGTCATAGTCTGGTCATTTGTAATGTTAAGACCACCTAAGCAGTTCTAATACATATCCATGGGTGATAACCAGTATCTATATCTCTAACTCTGTATAACATTCATAAATACTTCTTATTTTTATGTAAATAGGTAAAAGGTTTAAATAGGTACTTTGGCTTTTGCTAGAATTTCTGTTTTATCCACATCATGTATGTCTCTGGCTTTGTAGAGAGGTGGCAATGAAACTGGAAGGTACTAGTACATCTTTGTTATGGTAAACAGGCAGCCAGGCTTCTCAGACACCTCAGTAGTGATGAGTTATGGCTGCATACTCAACTTACCATCATCTTTGTTGTTAGCCTTTGTTACCAGAATTATAGAATACTATGCGAAGTTTTTCTCACTGATGGGTGAGTTTTGGATTCATTTGTGCTGATAAAGAATCAACTCTCTTTGTGCTACTTCATAGGTAGTATTTTCTGTTTCTCCACTGTTGGGTTTAACCTTTTCTTTTAGACATTGGCTTGAGGTTTTGTTACTTTTTTGCTAAGCTGTGTATAAATTGTTGTTTTTACTATTTTACTCATGACATATTTGGCTACAGGAATCTTGGACATCCTGCCTTTGATCAGTTCTAGAAATATTTTGAAATGCTGACCCTCTATTTTCTCCTCAGAACCTAAACTGTATGTGTGTTAAGCTGTACCAGTTTAGTTTCATGTCTTCTTATTTCTCTTCCTTATTTTAAGTCCTTATTTGCGGCATCATCAGTTCAGTCTTGAAAAACACTCTTTTTAGCCACATGTAATCTTATATTCAACCTCTCTGTTTAGTGTTTAATGTAAAAGCTATGTCACTCTAGAAATTATACATTATAATAACTTCAAATATTTATTTATATAACAGATCTAATAATCTTATAGATCTGATTTGATTTTTTTGTTTGCTGGTTTCGCTGTATCTAATTTATAGTGACATATTTTCAGATATGTATATGTGTTTGTATGTGTGTATATGTTTGTATATATGTATGTGTGAATATGTATGTCTGTATGTATGATTATACTTGTGTGTGTGTGGTTATGTATATATGTGTTTATCTATATGTATTTATGTGTACATGTCTTTGTGTGTACATGTCTGTGTGTGTTTATGTGGATGAATCTCGTGTGTGTGCGCGTGTGCATTTACACACATGCATGAGTGCATGTATTTGGTTAATTGGAACAGCATATGTCTTTGAGGCTTGAATTGTAGTACATTATTTTGCATTTGGATCTGACCCTTTGACATGTATGATGCTTTGATGATGACAACTTCTTATGCTTTTTCATTCAAGAGTTTTTTATGGCTACCAAAGTGATACTAGTTCCTGATCCAAATTCATATATAAAGACTGACCTGTGGTTCTCAAGGAAATTATTTTATCATTCTCTACATGGACTTAGAATTGAGGCAGAATTTTCATGTTTTTGATCAAGAATTGGATCCTGTTTCTTTCTTTTTATATTTTATGGTGCCTAGTTTTATGGAAGTAGCTCAAATGACTTCTCACCTCATACTGTTCTTAACTGCGTCTTCTGCTGTTGGTGTGGGCTCCTACTCTACAGCTGGGGATCAACAAGCATGAAACAAATGCTCTTGGGAAGGCTGCTGACTACAGAACTCATTTGATTAACAGCTTATGATTTTCTCTGTTTATTGACTCTTTCTCTCTAAATCACTGCTCTCCCAGAATGTTTCCTCAAAAGCTTTAGTTAATTCATCCACATATTTAAAATACTTCTGAAATATAGCCTAAGATTTTTAAATGTCTTGAATGAAGAAGGTTCAGCTAGCTAGCCCACCATATTTCCCACCAGATTTTGGAGCAATCACACAAAAACTAGAATAGGTAAAAATATTAAAGTAAATATTTTCCAATATCTTCACTTTTTATTTCTAATTTGGAAACTTATATCTAGAGAAGTTTTTCCAGTCAAATGTTCCCTAAGTCACAGTTTGTAGTTTTGTAGTAACATAGACAGAAATTCTGGCTTGAGCAGAGCACCAGACTTCTTCATGCATGAGATGGCATCATGTGGGATATGCCAGAGCATCTTTGATCGTTGCTGAGCATGAGTCAGAAGCCTGGTGTTCTTGAGATGTACATCGAGGACAGCAAGCATAGAGATTAGGGTGACCTTCTCAAGGCTACAATGGGAGCCAGTAACAGAGCCAAGGCTGAAATGAAGTCCCCTTTCAGGTCTCTGTGGGACCTTCTGTAAACAGATGCTTGATCAGGTTCCAGTGGAACCCATCCCCCACACCACAATGCGGGGTGCCATGTCCTCCCAGGAATGGAAGGTACGCTTCTCTCCTGAAAACCACAGCCTAACATTATGCTCCCGCGGTGCGGCTTCCGCTTAAGACAACACCTACCTAAGGCACCCATGTCTGACTTTTAAAAGGGTTTGTACTCTCCTGCAATCCTAGATATGGTTGACAGGGAAGAAACTTCTAAGAACAAGCTGTGATAGAAACCCTTTTTAAGAACCATTTTTGGATTCCCACCAGCAGAGTGTGCACAGTTTCTGATGGTGTATCCTTCCTTCTATTACAGAAAAGGGATCGTGGGAGCATGGGAAGATGAAGCGCAATGTTATTTACATTTTTGTGCCAAAACATTATGAAGTGAAATAGTCAAGCATGCTGATCCAGGGCAGCATATGAAAATTAATAGGAACATTTTGAATATGTGATCTTTTACTTGAAACAATATAAATGGAAAGGGTTCTGTTGAAGGACTTTCTTGACCTCTTTTAAATGTTTCTTCTTTTTTTTCTTAACACTCTCGGTTGTTTATAATAACCCCTTTTGGATCTTAGGTCTAAAAATTCTTTCCTTGTACAATTTCATTCTTTCTGTTTGTCTGTGTACAACAAATACCTTTCATGGAAAAAAGTACAGTGCCCTGAGCCCATTAAGTCAGTTAGTAAGGATGCCTAATAGCTTTTGAGATAGGACAACAGGGTGAGTACTGGGCTTGGAATTCTGGTGTTGGTGTTTCATTTGGTCATCAGTCAACCAAAGGGAAAAGGTATGTATAAAGACATCCAAAGGGGTTGAGATCTAAGGCGAGAACTTCCAACTGGAGGCTAAGGAAAGAGTCAGGAATTTCTGGGAAAGAGCTCTCTGGGAGGATGTATTAGTATTTTGGGTTTTTTTCCCCATTGCTGTGATAAAATACTGGGCAGAGGCAGCTTAAGGGAGAAAGAGTTCACTTGGCTCACAATTCCAGGGTACAGTTCATCACAGCCAGGTAGTCCAAGTGGCAAGAGCCTGGAGCAGCTTGCTGCATTGCATCCACAATCTGCAAACTGAGATGGATTAATGGATGCTTAGCTCATTTCCTCCTTTTTATAAAATCCAAGACCCAATCCATGGAATAGTGCCACCCAGTGGGCAGGTTTTCCCATATCAATAAACCTAGTCCAGACCCACATGCCCCATATGTGTAGGCCCCATAGGCTTGCCCAGAGGCTAACCTAGATAATCTCCTTTAGATGTGCCTGGAGACTTCTTTGTTCTAAATCATGTTCAGCTGATAACATTATTCATCATCAAACACCACAGAGGGCAACTTGGTAGTCTTTGCACTAATAAGAAGTACATTATGAAGAATTGAAAATAATGAGAAAAAAAGAAGAAACTTAGAATATTAGATGTCAGGTTAAGTACTGTACATATACAACCTTACTCTGACATTTGTACCCCAGTGGATAAGAGGCAGCTTCGTTAATCATTCCTCTTTTACAAGTGAAGCATAAAGGGGAAAAGTAACTTCAGAATTTTTGCATCATGTATTATAGACCACTAATTGAGATGCAATGTTTTTGATAACACATCCTTGGTTTTAATTACTAAACTACTTTGCTTCTAGAGAAGATGTTGCTATAGGTTGCTTTTTGCTTGTTTGTTTTGTTTTTTAATCTTGGACATGTTGGAGAAGTTTGGCTTTGTGCTCCAGTTCTAAACTAATAAAACACCGTAACGCAAAAGCTCCAAGAGTTTTATCATGAAGCAAGTGCTGACAGGAAAGGACAGTGGTGAACAGAGGACAGAATTAGCTGAGTGAATCAGGCCCCTGAAGGTGAGCCAGGGGCAGCCTGAAGCTGAATCCTCACGGAGCAATGCAGAAAGGACCAGTGTTGGCAGGGATATGAGGAAAGTATTGAGACTGGGCCACAGAATTTCTGAGAAAGCATTTTCTGAAAGTCATAACTAGTTTCCCTCATTTAAATTCTGCAGAGCAATGAAGGGAATCATAAAACTGTTGTGATAAATTTTCCTATGTTCAATATGAAATAGAGGAGACTTGATTATACAAAGTTCAACTCTATGCATTCTGTAGTAGTATATATTAAACAACATACCATGTAAGTGATTTTTTAATCCCTAAAATTGGCTCTTGAAGGCAAGAATTCAGTTATAGTGTAAAGTATATTTTATAGTGACACCAATAATTCTAACTGGAAATATTTGCTTTGTTTGTAAACAAAATCTGCATGCTGGGAAGTCCAAATCAATAATTTCTTTTCATTTGGGAAATGACCATTCTCACCATTGTAAAATAGTTCAAATATTTATATTTTCTCTCAAGACCCCTTAACCTGCGGCCGTTAGCTCTCCCATGAAGCCCTTCCCTCCTTCCACATCCCTTCTCAGCATTATTGGTCCTCATAGTCACTGTGGACATAGTCAGGGCTTTATCTTCTCCAGCTGAGTCGTTGGTCACTCCCCCACCCCTGCCTCTCCCTCTCCTCTCCCCCTTTCCCGTTCATTTTTCTTCTCCCTTCCCGTCTCTCTCACAATTAATCCCTTTTCTCCATTCTGCCGTTGCCCATCTCATGTATCCTTGGACTTTCTTGTGCACATCTTCTTGGCCGGAAGCTATTTCTCATCTCACTTTACTATGACCAAACTTACAAGATTATGCTAAACACAGCCGTGGATCCTGAAGGAATGGGCAACGGCATCAATGTTGAAAATTGGTTATGTTAGTGGGAAGTGCCTGTAGAATATTACGTCTTTTAATGTTTGATTTTTTCCCCATATTATCTTTTCTTATGGGTCAAAATTTATATATTCTCAGCCTAGAATATATGGACTTCATAGTCAGGAGTTGGCCCACCCTCCCTGCCTGTCGTTCCTGACTTCTACACTCACATTACATGGACTCACGCCTCTGAAACAGCTTCACCTTTTTGCAGTTCTGTGCTTTTGTGCTATTTCCTCTGCTGAAAGTGAATAATCTCCCAATATGCACCAGGAGAGCCCCTGTCCCTCACATAGAATTCAGGCATTTGTCCTTCTGAGGAGATCACTAGGTGTACATTAATTCTCTAACCTGCCCTATTCTTGTTTATGACAACATTTTCTATCACTTATCAATGCGCATGATAATTTGCTATTATCTTTTCACTGTCATTTTTGGTTTCTTGATTGTAGACCCATGTTTTAACTCTCCTTTATGCTCAGCCTGTGTATAAATAACTTAATTATAGCAATAATGACTCTAATCACTTTGACAGAAATTCTGTTCTACCATTGTATATTTGGTTTTTTGAAAACTATATAGATAAATAAATAGTTTTTTAAAGTTTCTAGGGTATATTGATATATGAGAAGATATACAAATTCTTCATTCACAGCAATGAAGACATCTCAGAATTTCCTCATTAATATACTATTTTAATAGCTGACATGTCAATTGATTTCAAATATTTTTTTAAAAATCACTTTGTGATAGAAACTGTGCCTCAGCATCTTAGCTTCACAAACAAAGCAGTTTCAGATTCTTAGATAAAAGCTAACCTACTCAAATGATGTCAGGGATATCTGTTGATCAAGAGTATTGATTTAGACTCAAAAGTATTAAAATAGATTCTATCTAGCTAAAGACTTGAAAAAGCCGTATAGCCATGTTAAGGAAAGGAACTTCTACCAGGAAGGACAAATGATAGGCCCCACACAATCTAACAAGAATGGGGATGCCTGCAATGCTTTCAGAGTTGAGCTATGTTTTTCATGAAGAGAGTATGGGGGCAGCCACACCATTTTGTGTATCGTGAGCCCATTTATTTCTTTAAAACTGGAATCTCTTTTTTTAAATTTTTTATTAATTTATTCATATTACATCTCAGTTGTTAGCCCATCCCTTGTATCCTCCCATTCCTTCCTTCCTCCCACTTCCCCTCTACTCCCCTCCCTTATGTCTGTGTCTGAGGGGACCTCCTCCCCCTGTATATGCTCATAGGGTATCAAGTCTCTCCTTGGTGACCTATTATCCTTCCTCTGAGTGCCACCAGGCATCTCCATCCAAGGGACATGTTCAAATATGGGGCACCAGAGTTTGTGTGAAAGTTAGATCTCCTTCTCCACTCAACAGTGGAGAATGTCCTGTCCATTGGCTAGTCTGGGTAGGTGTTCGAGGTTTACTGCCTATATTTTTCTTTGCTGTTGCCATAGTTTGCGGAGGACCCCAGGGCCCAGACTCGCCTGTAGTTTTCCAGGACCCGCTGGATCCTTCTATTTCCTCATTCTCCCAGGCTTCTCACACCTAAAGTCTCAATAGGATGTCCTCCCCTCTTACCCACTTTCCTGGTAGGTACAGTTTTTCATGGGGACGTACACCTTGGACTAGTGTCTCGATATAAGTGAGTATATACCATTTAGCTCTTTTTGCTTCTGTGTGAACTCACTCATTATTACAATTTCTAGTTCATTCTATTTGTCCACAAATTTTGGAAATTCCTTGTTTTTAATAGCTGAGTAGTATTCCATAGTGTAGATGTACCACAGTTTCTTTATCCATTCTTCTACTGAGGGACACGTAGGTTGTTTCCAAGTTCTGGCTATTATGAATAAGGCAGCTATGAACATGGTTGAGCATATGTCCCTGTTGTGTGCTAGTGCATCTTCTGGGTATATTCCAAGGAGTGGAATAGCTGGGTCTTGAGGAAGCCTTATTCCCATTTTTCTGAGAAAGCGCCAGATAGCTTTCCAAAGTGGTTGTACTAGTTTGCATTCCCACCAGCAATGAAGGAGTGTTCCTTTTTCTCCACACCCTCGCCAGCATGTGGTGTCAGTTGAGTTATTGATCTTAGCCATTCTGATGGATGTAAGATGGAATCTCAGTGTCGTTTTGATTTGCATTTCTCTGATGACTAAGGAGGTTGAGCATTTCTTTAAGTGTTTCTCAGCCATTTGATATTCCTCTGTTGAGAATTCTCTGTTTAGTTCTGTGCCCCATTTCTCTATTGGGTTACTTGGTTTGGTGGTGTTTAATTCATCTCTGGGTCTTCAGTTCGATTCCATTGATCCACTAGCCTATTGCTGTGCCAGTACCATGCTGTTTTAATTACTGTTGCTCTATAGTACAACTTGAGATCAGGTATGGAGATTCCTCCAGAGGATCTTTTATTGTATAGGATTGTTTTTGCTATTCTGGGCTTTTTGTTTCTCCATATGAAGTTGAGAATTGTTTTTTCAACATCTTCAAAATATTTTGTAGGTATTCTGATAGGGATTGCATTGAATCTGTAAATTGCTTTTGGTAAGATGGCCATTTTTACTATGTTGATTCTCCCAATCCACGAACAAGGTAGATCCCACCATCTTCTGATGTCATTTTCAATCTCTTTCTTCAGAGGTTTAAAGTTAAAACTGGAATCTCTTATTGAGCTAAACACTGTGAACAAAACTTGGAAAAAAAACCCAAAACCAAAAAACCTAATGTCAAGACGATATTAAACTCTTAAGCATTTTCATTTGATACATTTTTTGCTTAGAAAAAAACATGTTCCCTTTGAATACTTTTGAAATAAGTATACTAAAAATTATTTGCATTTTGTGTAAAAATTGGCAGGAGTTTACTTCCTTAAAGGAAATTACCTAAAGACCCAGAAAAAAAAGTGAGGCACCCTAAGGGAGGGACAACCATGTTTGGTAAATGACATATGAATTCTTTCATATAAATGAACAACAACGCCAAAAAAAACTTAGGTTACTTGAGTTAAGGAGGAAATTGTCCAGGATTAAGTTTACAGTATTTGTCCTCATTTTAGAAGTGTTAATCTGTAAAACTTGTCAAGTAGAGAAGAGGGAAGATAAGGGTAAAGAAAGAAGAGAGAGAGAGACAGAGAGGGAGAGACAGAGAGAGAGAGAGACAGAGAGAGAGAGAGACAGAGAGAGAGAGAGAGAGAGAGAGAGAGAGAGAGAGACTTACACAGGTACATGGACACACAAACACACAAAACCAGTCCTTTTCAACTATATCCCTTCTGACTTTACAACTTAATCATCACCAAAATGTTATTTAAAAACTCCCTAAAGTCTCTTTATATTTCTAGGTTTTCATTTACTATTTCTTTGGATCCCTGTTGGCTTTCATGATGGACAATGTTTTCTGTTAAGAGTATAAAATATTTACAGTTTCCACAACGTCATCGTTAAAGCCTTGTAAACACCTTCCCCAGTGGATGCTGCTTACATGTCATGAGCAGGAGAGCTTCTTAAGGAGCCATGGAAGATGAGAAGGACCACCTGCCTTTGACACAGTGGTCATCTACAGAAGCCGAGTACCTGCAAGGGCTCTTTCCCATCTCTGGAAACCACCTAGCCCTCCTCTGTTCTTGGGGCAAAGCTTCTATTTAGAAATACCTGGTGGTTTTGGTACCACACAGCTGACATCTTGTTTATGTGGAGCTGGAAGAGGGGATTTTATTATCATCCTTGCTCTTTCTTGTACTACAGTTTAGCATTTTCCACCAGAAAATAAAAATATTAATTTTAATTTACATTTTAGTTATGTTTCTTATAATAGTTATGCTTTGGTATAGCTTAAAGATTATTATAACTAGTCATTTAACACACACCTTTGATTATTTGATTGTAAGAAATTAGTATTGAGTTTTATGTTTCTTTAAGAAATGTTTTTCTATTCCAGGTAGTTGGTAATAGCAGGACTGAATAAGAGCATAGACTTACTTTAACTATAAAATTAACATGAAAGTGTTCTGTTGTGTATCATTCCATCTTTTTTTCTTATTGCTTGAAGATCAACTAATACTTGCCTCTATACGTTATGCAATAACAATAAAAAAACAACAACTCTAATAAGTAGAAAATCAGCACCCATCATTATATGGCTTATAGACACAAAACAATAGGAGCTTGTTCTTCATTTTAAAGCTGGCTATCAACCTCAGCCATGACTTAACCTCCCTAGAGAAGAATATGGACATTTTTAAAACTCGCCAAAATGAAATCTTATCAGCATTATACATATTATGCATAAATATAACAGGGTATAAACTAAGAGAGTAAATGCCAACTAAAAGCTTCAGCAAGTGTTAAACTTCAAAGCAAGGTCTTGAGTTCTTTGCTTTCTCCTCTGCAAATATGGTGAAAGTTCCTTGAGTGGCTTTCTCAGCTGCTTGATGTTTCTCTAGCATCTAGAAGAGTGTCTGAATCACAGTAAATTACTAATTAATATTACTTAGACAATATGAACTTTGAGAGAAAGAATTCGAAAATGCCATACCTCTTGCATCAAGTTTTGTATGTAAGACTTGAAATGTTGGCATTAGACATCTTCCTTTTCTTAATACTGTAACTATACATACAGCTCTTCTCAGAGAGAGAGAGAGAGAGAGAGAGAGAGAGAGAGAGAGAGATGAGATGAGATGAGAGAAACAGATAGAGAGACAGAGACACAGAGAGAGAATGGAGGAATGTCTCTAAGCATAATTGATGTTGTGCTGTGGGTGGCTCAAAGACTGAATATCTTAAGTGAAAACATATGCCAGAAAACATGATCAGGTACTCAAGTTCAAAGTCCTTGTAATTTATATATGTTCTGAATGATGTCTAGGTGCCCATGGCTAAACACCAACTCCAAAACCATTACAATAAAAGAGCAGTGTCACTGTCATAGTATTGTCCCATTTTTCTCCCAGCTTGAACGCAGAAACAAAATGTTGGCGCCATGAGACCAATTCTTTAACCCATGTGGAATAATTTAATTCCATTAATAATGCTGGAAATGCTAAAAAAAAAAAAAAAAAAAAAAAAACACAAACCATTTGGGGCAAGGAGCAGAATACTGCACATACAGAAACCTGTGTTGTTGCATCTGAACTCCAGAATCCATTTGTTTTCCATTGCTTGCTGTATTTATTCTGGATCTGTTTTCACTTTTATTTGTGGTCAGCTTTACTGTGTCTACACGAAAGCAGCCTTCAGAAGTGAAAAGGACTCTGTCTTTTTACACTATGACTTCAGACACTTGGCTAGTTTTAGGACTCACTGGCTCCTAGGTACGGTTTTTTCCCTTACTGAGGCATGCTAATAAATAAATATACAGCAAAGAAAAAAAGAGTATTGTTTTTAAAGAGCCACAAGCCCAAGCCACATACAGAAGAAGGCTTCAGCCATGGCTTCAGTCCCTCATGCATAGTATACCCCTGGCCTAATTCAGTTCCTCAGAAATCTTCATGCAACTTTTATTTACTGAAGTGGGACTCTTGGGTGTATCCAAGGATAGAATGGGGCTGGCTGAATGTAACACACTATTTAGGCTGGGGAATAAAGCCAAAAAGCATTGTTTACTATTTATATGAGTCTTTACCAATTTTTGAATGCCAAAAAAAAAAAAAAAAAAACCAAAAAACCATGAACTCACTGCTTCTGAATAGCTCATTCATCAAAACAGACATGAAAATTTTGTTCCTTGGGTTTGGTGAGAAAGCGTTGTTTGCTCCTTCTCTGTCTGGAAAACAAAATATGTTGGAGGTCGGCTCATCAACCCATGCTGACATCCACCCAGCAGACAGCAACTGAAAGTAAGATGACTTGCTTCCATGTGGAGAGGCTCACATACACAGTTTTGAAGATTTCTTTCAAAGCTCATGTTCCTCTCAGACACTCGGGAAGGAACACTTAGTTATCACGCAGACAGAAATGCAGCCTAGTGAACTGTTAACACCTCCACTGTCAGGGGTGAATAGTTCTTCTGTGTAGTTGAGTTAATGGCACTCATTTGTTTCATGTCCTTGTAAAAAGAGCATATTCTTTTGGGAGGGTTTTTTTTTAACATAAAAATTCTAGTGCTTGCATATGACGCACATAATGATGGTAGCTGAGGAGGCATGGCTGAGTCTGCCTGGAGTGGGAGCTCAGTCGTTAAAGAATTCCTAAGAAAGAGATTACTTCTGCTATCCAAAGAAGCATGTGCTCTATAAAACATATTTTAAAAGAAGTGGGATGTGAAGACTGACCATCTGCAACTCTTCACCATGTATTCATTCGGTAAAACCCTGAAGCAGCCATTTGGATCCACGTGGAGATCTGTGAGAACAAGCTTCTGTCAATACTGCTGGATTTATTTCATACAAATAAGATCTCACTGAACACAATGGTTTTCACTTGGGTGTTTGATGTTTGAGGATTTGGAAGCATATCTGGCCATGCTTGTTGGAAGACTCCCAAAGTGGCTTTTCATGATAGAAACCCTATTCCAAGGAGCTTTTCCTTCTCTCCGTTTTACAGTTCTAAGGCTTCTTAAATGATCATTTACATGGGCAAAAACCAAGCAAGCAAGCGAGCGAGCGAGCATGGTTTTAGATCAAGCCAGGAAGAACTCTATTTAAATGCTTCTACAATAGTTTGATAGTTTGATAGTATACATATAACCTTATAAATACCACATAAGTTGATTTCAGCTATTATAGAATATATTACAAAGGAGAATACTGTTATATATATTGGAATTTGAAGCTTGGAGTGAGCACACAGGCTGTTTGAAACAAAGTCAAGGAAGTCTGTCTGGCTGCTCTGAGCTGAGAGTTAGAGAGTTAGAGAGTAATTCTATTTATATCTTTCAAAGATCAATGACATAGTTTGATGCCTAATGTTGTGGAGTAAGGGCATTTTATAGGAAGCATCACTAAATGGATCATCAATAAAGCAGGGCAAATAGGAAGGGAAGATTAGTAGGAAGGCAGGCTCAAAGTAAAATGCAAGAGAATTGCCCATGGCCAAGGCTGAAAAAATAAAAGATGGCCAGCCAGCTGAGATGCAGAGGAGAACTGTGTCCATTGACAAGGGTCTAGGGTAATAGGTGGATAACCAGACAGATGCTCAGAATCATACAAGGTTAACTCAAGGTAATTACCATGCAAGTGTCATCTGGCCACGAGAAATGGCACCAATCCACCTCCTATTCTTACTCTACTTGGTAACAAGGAAAGCACAAGAGACTTCATGGCTGAATCCAAATCTGATGGCTGCTGCATTCCAAAGCTATACTCTTCAGGACTTGTCTATGTGACTGGCCTCTGGCCTCTGGCTTAACCAGAAGATGGAGGGCCTCAGACACCCAGCAACAACAGAGGACTGGGTGGGAGAAATAAATGGGAACAGCTTTCTGGAAAACAGGGATGCTTTTGATCTGCGGTAACTGTCTTCAGCCAAGTCTGGATTATCTGAAGAGGAGTAGCCATATGCTTGGGCACTGTTTTCTCCCTTGCTGCCCAACTGGTGTCCATCCAGCAATGCTCCCAGGGGACATTGCTTCCATTCCCCAGGGCTTACTCTTCTGAAGCTTCACAAAGCCCAGTTGGTTTAAATTCTTTGTCCTTCAATTGCTCAAGCTTAATAAGGATGCCAGTCAGCTGTGGGTATGGATAAGGAGCTAGGGATGAGGAAGAGCATTCCTCCAGGGGCCTTTTGATCTTTAAGAGGCTGAAGTGGCCCAGTTCCCTTCTTTTATGCAGACATGTCTCTTGTGTGTGTGTGTGTGTGTCACTTTCAGCAGATTGTTTTCCTCCTCATGAACGCACTTGTTGTCTCTTGGAGATTTTATAAGCAACAGAGTGTAGTCCATTTCTAAGGCAGCAGAGGAGGATGCTGTTCAATGATAACTTGCTCGCCTCTCACTGTGGTTTCTCTGGTTATTCTTACAGGAAGATGCTGGTCTCAGGAGCATGGCTAAGTGCCCTTGGGTAGCTCATGCCTGTTCCTGACTCTGATCTGAGTGAATTAAAACCTTAGCAAGTTGAACTTTACAGTCAGGTTGGCAAAGTGTCCTTGAAAACAGTGATTCCTGAAAACAGATTTGTAGGAGAATGCACCTGATTTTACTTCCCGTGTTGTTGTACCTACAGACGAATCAACTGTATAAAAGCTTTTATTTTCTTTTATATATATAGTTTTTCTTTCAGGAATAAAATTATATATATATTTCTTTAATATTTAGGCTAAAGCAACTTTCTGCTAGTTTGGGCAAATCAAAATGGGCAACTGTGACATTTAGTTAGGTGCTTCTCTGTGCTACATTCTCTCTCCCTCTGCCTGTTTCTCAGACAAATACACACAAAAAACTACATACCATAGGTGACTGAATTATGTCATCTGAAAAATGCAGTGACAATGTAGGGAAATACAGGCAAGATGGCAGGATTTGGCTCATTAAGCTCTTCATAAATTCTTTTTCTTAGACCACAGTGCTACCTCAAGCTCTCTGCATCTGGATGCAAAGGTCATTTCCACATATGGAATAACAGACTCTTAGTAGGTGACGTCATCACTATGCAGTATTATTTATAGATATTAACCCCAAATAGAGGAAGTGAGTTGATGGGACTACATAATGAAAACTTAAATACGAGTCCCATGAAGGTGTTGTAAAGAAGGCTAAAAAAAGTAACAGTGGAACAAAGGAGAGTTCATCTTCACTATCTTGAGAGGAGAGGTGTGGCAATTATAAACTGTGACCCAGTGTTTCAGTTCCTGTTCTGAGCTTGTAGATTCTGGTGAAATGAAGCAGTTGGTATGTCCTTCATTTTGTGGCCAGTTCAGGCAACTGACTTTTTCTTTACTGTTTATTATCTACCCCCTAAATCCTATTGATGTGTACTTGTATTTTGTCAACATTGTATTAAGTGATAAAAGCACAAATGCAACTAAACTGCTTCTCTGTATACAACAAATTTAGGGTCTTCATAGTGACAGATGAGGGAATCAGTGTCTTCAATGTAACGGGGTTGGTCTGAGAAGGAATATGGCAAACAGGTACCATGGTGGTACTTAAACTGGGTCACCGTGGTGGAGTGGAGTCATGAGGAAAGAAAAGTAGGCATTGAGTGGGTGAGAATAAAGAGACGGAATACAAATAATATATGGCAAAGTGCTGTTCCATGCAAATTAATGATGATTTGATTTTCACAAGTGCATTTTGAGGCTCTTGTCATCATCCAAAAGATAACATCATGGGTCAAAAGTCTGGTAAACCTTTGCCATGAGAACTTAAAGGCTGAAGCTCTAAGTATGCCCTCTGCAGACAATGAGTATGTGTTGAAGAAAAGGAAAAACCTGACTATTAATATCAGCAATGTAGGAGGTTGAAATAGGAGTTCAAGGCCTGCCTGGGCTGCAGTGAGTTCAAGTCCATCCTGGGCAAATAGTAGGAAGAAGATAGTGAGTAAGCCCAGTGAGTGAAGACTTGCCTACAACCATATGTGAGGCAGTGAGTTTAATTCCCATTACTACAAGAACTTTTTTAAAGTAAGGAAAGGAAGAAAGAATGAGGATAAGCAAGTAGGGGAAAAAGGACAAATAAAAAGATATGTAGATCATGGGACATTTGCCAAGATCCTATTTTCTTTTTTTTTTTTTTTTCATTTTTAAATTTATTATAATTTATTCACATTACATCCTGATTGCTATTCATTCACTGCTATCTTCCCATTCCCACCCTCCCTCCCTCTTCCCCTGACTGCAGCCTATCAGGTCTCATCAGGGTCGCTTGCATCCCCTTCCTCTGTGTGCCCGCAGGGCCTCTCTTTCAAGGGGAAGTGACCAAGATCCTATTTCCAAAAGTTAGACTGAGCGAATGGAAATAGCAGGAAAGAAAAAGAAACTGTATCCTAGGAACCAGGAGTGGGACCAGGCAGGAGTTAGTGATGAGCAGAAGTGAGTGTCACAGATGTAAAGTCACGGTCGCTACAGGGCTCCTTGTTTGGAAGGGCTCTTTGCAGGTATGTATTTCTGTCTTTTCTCACCTTTCTTTAGTATCATGGACACTGGTTTCTGTGTCTAAGACAATAGCTTCAATGGTATAAGTAAAGACTAGATTTTATACTTGAATCAGTTGAAAAGTTTGGAAGTAAGCAAGTAGAGGGGGAACATACAGGCATGTCTGCAGGGGCAGAGAAGATACAGCATAGAGTATTGTAGCCAACAGCACACATGCTACCAAGATAGAGAGAAGGCAATGGTGAGTTTGTGGAGGAATGGTAACTGACAGAATCCTTCAAACCTTGAAGGGCCTGACAGCATTCTGCCACTTGGAAGTTCACATACTGGTCTGTGGAATTCTGATCATCTGAGAAATGAAGATGCTCTAAGAGGGTACGAAGGAGGATGAAAACAAAAGTGAGAGGCCATTAAAGAAATGGGGCAGCATGGGACTGGGCCACCAGAAAGACTAACAGGAACAGGAAATGAGAAAAGGGAAAAGCAGAGATGTCAGAAGTTTGTGAGACATCAGAAAGTCTTTTTAGACCTTAACTGCTTGTGTTGAATTCTTCTGTTGAAAGTAAAATATCTAAAATCAGACCTTCATCATGGTATCTCACATAACACACCAGTACACCAAGACACCTTCAGATTTTCTAGAGCTTCTTGTTTGTCAGCAGTATTTACTGCTACCATTTTTTTCACCACCACCACCATCCTGACTTT
Organism: Acomys minous; assembly: GCF_964271855.1. NCBI lineage: Eukaryota > Metazoa > Chordata > Mammalia > Rodentia > Muridae > Acomys > Acomys minous. Next base: position 74,457,511 of record NC_140490.1, read on the forward strand.
TACCATGCATTCTGTCTGAACCTTTTAGAACATCCCCTTATAAATTTAATAATAGAAATAGTCTTTCTGAATAAATCAGTTAAGTCTTAACTAAAACTTTGAAAATCCATTCTAATTTTTCTTCTGACATTTTACTCTGTCAGTGATAAATTTTCCCTTGCCTTTTCTCTTAACATCTTAGTTTAAGACTCTCAAGCGCATACATAGGCCAGAAGCACTGAGGATTTTTTTTTCCTTCATTTAAAAATAGATCCAAAGGCAAACATATTTCAAGTAGATTTCCTACTATGGGGATTTCCAAAACTCACACTGGAGAATGAAAGCAGAAGCTATAGTTTCACACTCATGCTCAGTGCGTACAACCTTGTCTTCCCTGGCTTTCAATGTCCTTCATCAGACTGCTGCCAACACTGACACACAGAGGGCCAAAGGCGTGGATTTGAGGCCTTTATTTTCTCTAAGGAAAAAAAATGGGCTCCTTACAAGTTTTCCTTTCTTCCTTTTTCCTCTTTCTCATTCGCTGTTTTGAAGAGCAGCTACAAAGTGGCATTCTATTTTTCAAACTCATTTCTTGTCAATTTTAGATGTATGTCAAATAACTATGGACTAAGAGAAAGTGCCAGATGCGCTAGCCCCTCAACACGACCCTGGTACGCTCTGAAGTATTAAAGCAAGTTTGTTTCCTAGCTTATAACCTTATTTCAAAATAATAGCCAACACTCACTGGTTACCTAGTTTGCTCCATATGTTTAACATAAACAACAGTGAATATTTATTGGTCCTTTTCCTAAAGAACCCCAACTCTCACATTACCCATTGAGTAATGGGTAGATTAGTGAAAAGACTTATGGGAAACAGAGATAAGGAACACACAAAAATGGTGAGCAGCAGGTAAAACTTTCTCTCCCCAGCTTATTACAAGTAGATATGCTTACATTTATTACATAACCAGACAGAACAAACTATTCTATATGAAAGAAAGTTACCTAAGAAAAAATTTGTCCATAGTAATAAAGCTAGTAGATGTCATTAGAATCCAAATAGTCTTTACTGCTTGACATTTTGAAGATAAGATCAAAGACTGTATCAAGATGTCTGCGTGTGTGTGTGTGTGTGTGTGTGTGTGTGTGTGTGTATGCCTGTGTGTGCATGAGTGTGTGTGTGCATGCATGTGTGTTTGTGTGTGTGTGTATGTTTGTGTGTGTGTGTTTGTATGTGTTTGTTGCTTGTGTGGCAAGGACAAAGGAAAAAAGAGGAGAATAAACGTCAGGTATGGAGAAAAAGCACCTGTATAAGGTGAGGTAGAAGAGGTAGAGTTCTTCATTTTTAATCTTCCAGTGGTGCTAAACAGTGTAGGGAACAGGGCACATAGACATAATCCTGGATGACACATGGCTTGTATTAGTTGGAATAGATCTCCAATTTGTTGCTTAACCCTCTGTCTTGGTTCATTTTGTGCTACATAACAGGAGACCGCTGACTGTAATCTAAAATGAACGTTTGTTCACACTCCTAGGGGCTGGGAAATTCAATGGCAAGGTGCTATCAGACCTTACTTATGAAGTGGTCACTGGTGGGAAGCCAAGGGCCAGGAGGGCAAAGGGGAGAATAAGAAAGAGGGGGGAATATTGGCACCCCTGAAAAACCCCACTTGTCAATTCTGCCACAAGTGCAATTAAGCTTCAGTGTGAATTTTCCATGACTCAAACCACTGCCTCTGTCATAGCCTGGTATAATCATGGGGGAGTCAGCATTACTTCATTTAGTCTTGCGGGAACCCAGGCTCCTTCTCTCTTGTGATTCCCAAGTCTCTATTATATTACCTTAAAGCGAGGAGATGTTAAAAGTTGCATATGAGGCCTGAGGGTTGGGACCAAGTCTGCAAGGGAGCAAGCCAGAGGTGGCATGTAAAACTTCTACATGTATTCCATTGGATAGAATTTGTACTTGGGACCCAAATCTAATTGCAAGGGAACCTGGAAAATGTGGTCGTCCTTTGTGCTCTGAAGGTACATAAACTGTTTTTAGTGGACTTATGTTAAAAGGCTGATACATCTCAGCACTGTGGTCCTGCAGCACTCCACAGTGAGGAGTCCTTAAACACAGGAGCCTCATCTTTTTCTCTTGGCTCCCTGGCTGCCTGCACTGAGCATTCTTTAGACTTCCAATTTACATACTTATTACTTGTTTGTCTGTGACTTGAGTGAAGAAAACTTTTAGGATTTCAGACTTTCTGTGGAAACTTGAAACTTAATTCAAAGTGCATGGTAGAGTCTAGAAATGCCACTCCCAGCCCGCATATTTACTATCTCACTTCCATGACCAAAAAAAAAAAAAAAAGACAATGAGAAATAGAAAGAAAACATGGACTTGACTCCTTTAAAATCCTAACACTTCACATAAGTAAGGAAATTGGGGACAGAATTAGTGTGTGCTTGCAGGACATATTTCTTGCACCTATGACTGCAGGATTGACTCAGCCCCTTATATAGTTTATATAGCTTGTCCAGGTGCTGGGCTGCAAGTACAGCCTTCCAGGGCTGTGATTCACACAGGCACTTGTATTCCTGGCAAGAACTTCCAACAAATTCTAGACAATTATAATAACGGTCCTTCCTGGTTTAGGGATTTTAAAGAGAGAGCTATATGAGTATGATACTGTTTTAAACAGGAAAACTAAATCACTAAAGTTTCATGTATGTACAAATACAAATTTATTTTGTAGTATATAGATCACGCAGATTATTTTCCCATATCATCTGTTTTATTAAGTGCTTACAGACAATTTAATTACAAGGGAGACTCAAGCTCAAAATGTTAACTCATGATAAACACAGAGCCCAGTATTTGTAAATCCTCCAGTTGCAAAGCTAGTTCGTCTCTAAGTTTTTAAATGTCATTACTGAGCCTCACCACCATAGATTACTTATACCAAAAATAACAGCTGGCTTTTAAATTAATTTGAAAATGAATATAATCTATACCAGGTACATATGCAAGAGGTGAAGTAATTCCTGGCACCCTTCAACTGATATCCTATCTTCCAGGTTAGGGCAAAGCATTTACCATTCAGAAGAATTACATATAAGATAGTATTTTATGATTTTTTTTTCCCTGGGAGCAGAAGAGCTGGCAGTGCAGGCATGCTGTACACCTGTAAACCCAGCATTATAGTAGGTGCCTAGGGAATAAACACACCACTAGAAAGAAATCTGGACAATGAGTCAGGCAGAGAACAGCTGGTGGAGAAATCAGGCTGGGAATGAGAGCAATCTGTGGAAGGTATTTGCATTCACGATAAACGTTTCTGCAAGCCTTAGGTGAAGAAGCTACAACTCCGAGGCCCATAACGAAGCCTAGGCTGGCGACAGGTTAGGGAGATGGTCTCTGACCCTGTTCAGCTGAAGAAAGACCTGCTGGCATTTAAACAGTGCAGAAGGGCTCTTACTTCTGAATCACCTGCCATGTGTCAGTCTCCACGAAACGGACGCTAGCTTTCTGGCATGCTGGTTCCTTGGATGACCTGTATGTCTTTTTCTGGAAACAGGGCATCACTAGGGATGAAAGTGGTACACCTCTGACTACTAATCCCTCAGCAGCCAAAGTGAGAAGTATCTTCCCCTACAGGTAACAACAAATGATACTCCTATTGTTATAGATAACAACATGGCCACAAAAATAAACAGGATTCTGGCCTCTAGAACTGAGACGGGAAGTTGGCTGACTTGACTCAAATTGACTACACTTTCCATTTGAGCCCTCTGTCTGTCTGTCTGTCTGTCTGTCTGTCTGTCTGTCTGTCTCTCTCTCTCTCTCTCTCTCTCTCTCTCTCTCTCTCTCTCTCTCTCTGTGTGTGTGTGTGTGTGTGTGTGTGTGTCTCTGTCTCTGTCTCTGTCTCTCTCTCTCTCTCTCTCTGTGTGTGTGTGTGTGTGTGTGTGTGTGTGTGGTGTCTTGTACGTTGTCTTTTTTTTTTTTTTTTTGGATTGCTTTAATTTTTTTTAAAAAGATGAACTAAAAGGGATTGCTTGCCATGCAAAGGCTCCGTGAGCTGAGGCACTGGTGGGAAAGGAGGGGTAAGCACAGGAAAGCCCTGAAAAGAGGAACACAGACGCAAGCTGGAGCAGACTCAGCCTGGGCCAAAGAAAACCCACCACTGCCAATGGGGAAGCATCCAAGACGAGTGGGCAGACGGTACAGGCCACGCTTGGAAACACCCTGGGGAAGAAATCCCAGCGGCCTGGCACCTGTCCGCGCAGGATCAGAGCCTCCAGGAAGGGGGAGAAGAGCTCAGTGGTTCAGGAAGAGGAAAGGAAAAAGAAGGCTGCGTACAGCCGAAGGCAAACTGACTCTGATCTTTCGATACCTGAGTGTCTTTATCCGACCATCACCTTAAGTCTGTCTCTGATTTGGGGCTTCCATCCTGTCTGTCATCAACTGAGAGTGAAAAGTTCTTATTCCTTGGAGAAGGTAGACAGCACAGGCTTAGATCTACTGCTGATATTGCCTAGGTTCCTGAGCTTGGGCCTTATCTTCCTCTTGTCGGTGGCCTGGAGACTTGATCTGCAACAATTCTGTATGCCCTTTTATTAGTCTTTCCTGTCAAATCCCCTCTGGTCCCAAGGAAGGCTGGGAAATAACTAAAAATCACAAGGACTTGAACTGCATAAGAGCAACAACAACGAAATAATCCCCCGACCCCCAGCCCCAGCCCAGCTGTGGAAACCATCCCACCACAGAAGGCCTGGCACTTGTCAGGTGTTGTACTGAGACGGCCAGCACAGAAGTGGCCCACTCCGTCACAGACAGGCACGAGGGGCTTGGAAACCAGTCTTGTCTTCGAGCCTACGCGCCACGATGACAGTGATCAAAACGCCGTTTTGAAATGTTCGCCTGGTTTCTGAGGTGGAATGCGCACTGTGTCTACTCTCATCTCTTTGGAGCTTGAATCCAAACATTGCCCGTTCTGGGAGGACTCCAAAAGAAAAATAAAACAGATAACCGGCCTATGAGAGAGTAGACCGATAGCAGTGAGCCGCAAGCACAGCTCAAGCGCTCATTTTTTGCACGTGGAAGAGCGCAAGCAAGCTTATCCCCAGGAGTCGCACAACCCTGCCCAGGGGCGCTACTTCTGTCTCCGTGTCCAGCAAAGGAACAGAGTGTGTGGAATAACTGGGGACTGCAGGAGGGGAGTCTTTGGGGTTCTTTCTCTGTCTGAGCATCTGTGAGACCATCTCTTAATGTCCCCCATGCCTTGGTTGGTCCCAACTTTCCTTTCAATTTCTCCTCAGTAAGAAAAGGAAGACGTCATGGAGAATGTGTGAGAGAGCTGGAGGCGGGATTTCAAAGCACCCCCAAATCTCTCTGAAATGGTTGCTGTAGCAAAACGAAACAAGACCATCTTAAGAACACAAAGTAGACTGGGGCATGGGGCTCAGAAAAGAAAAAGCGCAGTGCTCTGCTGTTTCTGAAGATGCACTTATGTGATGTGAGCCGGCCGGAAACATGTGCTGAAGGCCTGCCTCTGTGAGTTCCGCTTCACCCGGTACCTCATGGACCTTGGTGAGGAACTTGCCAGCCTCTGCTGGGTGTGTCTTCCTTTTAAAATTTTTTAGGGGGCTGCGAGATGACTCAGCAGGTAAAGGGGACTACGGTGAAACCTGACAAACTTGAGTTTGATTTCCAGCGACCACATGGTAGAATGAGAGAACCAAAGCCTGTGAGTTGCCCTTTGACCTCCACATATTCTTTGAATATGTGTATTGCTCTTTAGTCTATAGCTATCTTTTTGATATTAATTCGGCCAGTCCAGATACATGGGAGATATTTCCATGTCCAGTGTTTTCTTCAAAATTTCACTGTCCCAAAGTTTTTCATCTCCTTGAATAATTTACGCCTAGAGATTTTTAAAATTGATTTTCTTAACAAGCTTACTGTTGGGGTGTGTTTGCATGTGTATGTGGGTACATTAAAGCTACTCATTTATGCATTTTTTTGTATGTTTCTTTACTGAAAGTGCTTATCGGCTATGGTAGCTTTTGGGCAGAGTCCCTGGGATCCTTTAATTATTAGAACTGTGTCATCTGCAACTAGGGTAGCTTTAAATTCTTGTAATTTTATCCCTTTTGTATTTTCTCTTGTCTTTTATTGTTGTAGCTAAGACTTGGGGCACTATATTGAAGAAGAGTGGGGAGGGAGGATACCCATTTCTCATGCCATATTTTAGAGAAAATGGTCCCAGCTTTTCTCTCTTTGGAATAATGTTGGTTATAGGTTGGTCATTATATTTGTATTATGTTGAGGTATGCTCTGCCTATCCCTAGTTCCCTCAATACTTTTATAAGGAAGGTGTGTTAAGATTTATGCAGTTACCAAGATGATCGGTTGTGTGATTTCTCCCTTTAAGCCTATTAATATGGGGGATAGTATTTATTGATTTGTACATTTATACTGTTGAACCATCCTTCCATCCTTGGAATACAAAGAGTGCGGTCATGATGCATGTCGTTCTTAAGGCCATCTTGAGCTCAGCTTTTTGTTTTAAAGAGTTTTACATGCATGTTCTGCAGGGAGATTTTTCTTTTCTATATTGCTCTCTTCCCACTGCCACCTTCTCCTTGTCTTTCTCTTCCTCTGCTTTCTCCTCCTTCTACTCCTCCGTGTCCTTATCTTTCTCCACCTCCTCCTTTCTTTAGTACTATTTTTCTGTTTCTTATTTTTGGCATCTTGACCATGATATGTCAAGGAGACTTTGCTCTCTGATCTGCTCTAGTTCTGCAGGAGTTCTAGTCGTTTCCTGTCATTAGATGCCTATTTGTCTCCCTAGGTTTGGAGATTTCTTGGCAGTAACTTGATGGAAACCTCATCCATGCCTTTAGCTTTTATCTAAGTTAGTTCTTCTCTCCCAGGTATTTTTAGATTTGGTCTCTTGAATGTATCCTTTCGTCCTTGGAAAGTTTTTCTTTGCATATTTCTATGAATAATCTTGTTTTGATCTCTGCCATCCTGATAGGCTGGCTTTGATCCTTTTTGTTGTTGAGACTTTCTTCTCCACTATTTATTTTATTGATTCTTTTTTCCCCAGAATTCTGTTTAGTTATTTTTCTGTTTCTCTATTTCCTTGCAGAATTTTTCCATATTTCTAACTTTAAATTATTTTTGAAAAGCTTTACACGAGTACTGCATTTACCTATTTCCACAACTCCTTCACCTTCAAGATCCTCTTGTGTTTCTTTCCCTCTGAAATTTGTGACCTCTCTTCTTTAATTAATATATTTGTATGTATGTATGTATGTATGTATGTATGTATGTATGTATGTATGTAATATATGTGTGCATGCATGCATGTGGAGAAAGAGCATTTAGAGTGTTCATATCATATATGTGTGTTCAGGGCTGACCCTATCCTAAGTGGCTGCAAGATTTTTTTTCTAGATTTCACTGAAGGTCAGGGAAGCTGCCTAAACATGACCTGCATGGCAAAATAATTTACATGCCAATACAGATGTGGAGAATCTCACAAAGTCTCACCCAACCCTAGATAAAGAGCTTCAGGCAAATCTTGGCTGAAGAATTCTCCATGTTTGAGCAGCCACTGCTTGCCTACAGCAAGTCTTCTGGTCTGGCTCTTGT